>NC_090726.1:66764682-66769682 GCF_036898095.1 Palaemon carinicauda | reverse complement strand
ATATTTAACTTTAGAATAATATAAGTCATTGGTATGACTTCCATATACTCATGTTCTCTTTCTCTTACAGGAGGAGTACGTGAAGTGTGACCACAACTTCTGTGGAGTGAAGCGCCCGCACTTCTACGGGCACACGGCGTGTAGGACCCACGCCCCTTGCGCCAACAAGAAAGACGATCTGAAGTTTTGGGACCCGCAGAACTGTATAGTCTGCAAGGACCGCCTGGTCGAGGCGTTCAACAATCCTCCTTCAGCGGAGGTTAGGGACGCTTCTCGAGAGAAGCTACGCAAGTGGGTGCGTGGCTTCCAAAAGAACGCCACCGGACCATACCTTGCCACCGAAGACTTGAGGGCCTTGCTTTTCCCGAAGGCATCCCCAGACTCTGTGGTCCCCAAGGATCAGATCCCCACCGTCCAGATAACGGTGGAACCGGACGTAGTCATGGCTCTGTCCATGCACGAGTGCCGTTTGGATGCCGACAACGCGGAACGTATGTCGGAAGTGTCGGAGAATACGGAGAGGAACCTCATGGGCGACGAATTGGACTATGAGGAAGACCAGGTGGAATACCCTGAGTCGGAGCAGGAGGTCGCTCCACCTTCCACCCCCACACCGACTCCTACACTGACGGATGTATCACTTCCGTCTACATCTGCTACTCCGGATCCCACCCCATCCAACACCCAGGAGATCTTCAAAATGCTTGAGGCTCTCATGGATAAGAAACTCCGCGAGACACGAGTTCTTCAGGACCAACATGGGAAGTTCTAAGCAGCCGAAAAGGATTTCGGTAAAGGACCTCCCCGCATGCTCAGATACCAACCCCTGGAGGTATGCCGAGCACATGCCAATTACAACGGGCAAGATCTTCATAAGCGAAAAGATCGGCTCGATTGTGCTGGAAGAAGTGGAATTCTTCCCGAACTTTGAGGCTTATCCGGACTGTTACGTCCGACTTCGATCCGAACCTGCCTCTAAAGAAGAGACCAAACCAAAGGAGGTGATAGTGTTCGATCTCGCGAAGGCCCAGGCTATGCTGGCCAATACAGTGAAAAGTAGGGGCTTCACCTGCTCGAAACTTCCAGCGCTTAGCAAGAAGCACCCTACCTATGTCGCACCAGACGATGCGACCCTTCCCTTCTTGGAAAAGGCCTTCACTGCGGTACATAAGGCAGTGGAAGAAGGAAAACCTTGCCCTGCACTGGAGGAGTGCAGACCCTTCTCCCTGACTACTCCCCCTGATGTTAGACACTGGAAAGATGTCCAGTCAACATTTGTTGTGGGAAAACTAGAACCTGACGTCGCTGGCCGTCAGTTTAACGAAGACCTCACGAAACTTAATGACCATCTCCTTCGTCGGGAACATGACACGAAGGAAAGGCTCGCCGCATCCATGTCCCTCCAGGTACAGCTCGAAGTCATGGCCGGTGACACTAGGGTCCCTGACTACTACATGGTTCTCGCCAAAACACATTTGGCGACCGTAGTAAAAGATCTGTACAGCTTCACGAAGGCTCGTAGAGCCTGTCGTGAATTCGTGTTCTCCAGTGCCACAGTGAGACACGAACCCCGGAGGCTGATTTCCTCCAACATCTGGGGTAAGCACCTCTTTCCCTCCTCCCTTGTGAAAGAGATCACCGACAAGGCCGCCACGGAGAACAGGAACCTTCTCCACAAGTGGGGCATGTCGAAGAAAAGGAAATCCTCTCAGGATGACGGCCCTCAACCTAAGAAGAAACCCACAAAACCAAAACCCCAGCAACGTCAACAGAGACGGCAGTTTCCGGGATCCGCTACTCCCCAAGTGGCAGCTCAGCCACAGCAGACCTTTCAGCTGGTCACCCAACCGGTCTTGTCGCAGTCGCCGGTTTACACCCCTGCTTTCGAGCAACAGTCAACTACCTTTCGTCCCAAAGGTAGAGGCTCAAACAGAGGTGCAGGCAGAGACGCATCTCGCCATCCGTCCAGAGGCAGAGGAGGAAAGGGAGCTAGCGGCCGAGGTAGTAAACCCTCGGGAAACCAGAAGCAATGAAGTGCTTCCGGTGGGAGGAAGACTCCGCCAATTCCAGGATCGTTGGACCTTCGATCCCTGGGCACACAGCATCGTCAAGAAGGGTCTAGGCTGGAGCTGGACTCAACCACCCCCAACCTTCCAGCAGTTCTTCCAACAGTCAACCCCCCTTCTGGAAGAATATGTCCTAGATCTCTTGAACAAGAAGGTGATAAGGAGGGTAAAGTCAACCAGGTTCCAAGGGAGACTGTTTTGCGTCCCCAAGAAGGACTCCGACAAACTCAGAGTCATTCTAGACTTATCCCCCCTCAACAAGTTCATAGCGAACAACAAGTTCAAGATGTTGACTCTTCAACAGATAAGGACCCTTCTGCCTCAAGGTTCCTACACGGTCTCCATAGACCTGGCGCATGCCTACTGGCACGTTCCAATGAACCACCACGCTTCCTCCTACCTAGGATTTCAACTCCAAAGGAAAAGCTACGCTTTCAGGGCCATGCCCTTCGGCCTCAATGTGGCCCCATGGATCTTCACAAAGCTGGCAGACGCCATCGTTCAACAGCTTCGCCTCCGCGGCGTCCAGGTGATGGCCTACCTCGACGACTGGCTGGTCTGGGCTCCATCGCCCGAAGATTGTCTAAGATCCTGCAACAAAGTCACCCAGTTTCTGGAACACCTGGGATTCAAGATAAACACAAAGAAATCTCGCCTCTCTCCAGCTCAGAAGTTCCAATGGTTAGGAATCCAGTGGAATCTTCAGTCACACCGCCTTTCCATTCCCCTGAAGAAAAGGAAGGAAATAGCAGGGTCTGTCAAAAGACTGCTGAAATCCAAACGGATCTCAAGACGTCAGCAGGAACGAGTTCTAGGCTTTCTACAGTTCACTTCAGTGACAAACCCAATGCTACGTGCACAGCTAAAGGATGCCGCGGGAGTCTGGAGACGTTCCGCATCCATCGCTCGAAGAGACCTCAAGAGACAGCTCCCAAACAGACTTCGGTTACTCCTAAAGCCGTGGTCGGAAGCAAAGGCCCTGAAAAGGTCCATCCCTCTTCAACACCCGCCTCCATCACTCAACATCCACACGGACGCTTCGCTGGAGGGTTGGGGAGGTCACTCCCACCAAAAACAGGCTCAAGGAACATGGTCTCCCCTATTCAAGACGTTTCACATCAAGATCTTGGAGGCCATGGCGGTCCTTCTAACTCTGAAGAAACTCTCCCCGCCTCCCTCGATCCATATTCGTCTAACCCTGGACAACTCGGTGGTAGTTCGATGTCTCAATCTCCAAGGCTCAAGATCGCCCCAGATAAATCAGGTGCTTCTCCCAATCTTCCGTCTGGCAGAGAAGAAGAAATGGCACGTGTCTGCAGTTCATCTACAAGGATTCCGCAACGTGACGGCGGACGCTCTATTTCGGACAAGCCCGATAGAGTCGGAATGGTCTCTAGACGCAAGATCCTTCTCCTTCATCTCTCACCAAGTCCCAGAACTTCAGATCGATCTCTTCGCAACGAGCGACAACAATCAACTTCCTCGATATGTGGCCCCGTACGAGGACCCCAAGGCAGAAGCAGTGGACGCCATGTCACTGGATTGGAACAGATGGTCCAGGATCTACCTGTTCCCTCCCACCAACCTTCTGCTAAAAGTCCTCTCCAAATTGAGAACCTTCAAAGGAACAGCGGCCCTAGTGGCTCCCAAGTGGCCCTGGAGCAACTGGTACCCCCTAGTCCTGGAGCTACAACCCACGCTGATCCCTCTCCCGGGCCCAGTTCTCTCCCAGCAAGTACAGAAGTCGACTGTCTTCGCTTCATCATCGAAAGTCAGGGACCTTCATCTCATGATTTTCTCTCCCTAGCCGCGAAGAAAAGGTTTGGGATCTCGAAGAAAAGTCTAGACTTCCTCGAGGAATACAAGACCGAATCCACACGACGGCAATACGAATCATCCTGGAAAAAATGGGTCTCATTCGTCAAGGCAAAAAATCCTACGGAAATCACCATTGATTTTTGCATGTCCTTCTTCATTCACCTTCATGGACAGGGCTTAGCAGCCAACACGATTTCTACTTGCAAATCAGCCTTGACTAGACCACTACTGTACGCCTTCCAGATTGATCTGTCCAGCGACATCTTCAATAAACTGCCGAAGGCGTGCGCTCGTCTACGCCCAGCACCCCCACCAAAACCTATCTCCTGGTCCCTGGACAAGGTGCTCCATTTTGCCTCCAACTTGGACAACGATTCGTGCCCTCTCAAGGATCTGACTCAAAAAGTTATATTTCTTTTTGCTCTTGCCTCAGGAGCCCGAGTCAGCGAAATAGTGGCATTATCAAGGGACGAGGGTCACATCCTGTTTACAGACTCAGGAGACCTTACCCTCTTCCCGGATCCGACGTTTCTCGCTAAAAACGAACTGCCCACCAAAAGATGGGGCCCTTGGAGAATCTGCCCCCTGAAAGAAGATGCCTCTCTATGTCCAGTAGAGAGCCTCAAGGTCTATCTTCGTAGAACTTCTGACTTTGGTGGAGGCCAACTCTTTAAAGGAGAAACATCGGGTAGCAACCTGTCACTGAAACAACTAAGAGCGAAAATCACCTACTTCATTCGCAGAGCGGATCCTGACAGTACACCCGCAGGTCATGATCCTAGAAAAGTCGCATCGTCTCTGAATTTCTTTCAGAGCATGAATTTCGAAAGCCTCAAGAGTTTCACAGGCTGGAAATTCTCGCGTGTTTTCTTCAAGCATTACGCGAAACAAGTGCATGAAGTCAAACATTTCGTGGTAGCCGCAGGTAGTGTTATGAAACCTGCACCTAACTCTGCATAGAACAGTGAGTTACTTGGGACTTTAACTCCTCGGGTGCCTATGTTGACCCTCGTGTGATACGTAGTGAATTCAGAGACACTTAGTGTTTTTTCATACTGTTCTTTTTCAAGGTGAAATGTCATATTCGTCACATGAGTGCCGCATGCCTAGAGCATG
>NC_090726.1:66752182-66759682 GCF_036898095.1 Palaemon carinicauda | reverse complement strand
ACCAGCGGGCGGCAGTGACCGGTAACGTTTTGTGTTTGGATGAAGCCTGAATGATACATTCTCCCCTTCAATTTGAACCCTCCTTCTGGAGGAAGGCAGTAAGATTAATTACTTACACCCTTATTTATTGTTAACAAACATTTAATAAGGTACCCTTCACTCCATGCTTTCTCTCTCTCTGTCAGCTAGTGCCGCCAGGTACTAACGGGCCGGTGCTGCCGGGCACTACCACAGCCGGCGAGACGCCGACTGGATCGTGCCGCCAGGTGCTAGCCTAGCTGGCAGCATGCCGGCTAAACTACAGTGTATGATTATACAGTAGCCAGTATATTTGCAGTATAGATCATACTGCAGACAGAAAACTATAGTATATATTATACAGTAGTTATTTTCCAACATACCCTGTGTATCCTTGCACAGTCTATTGCTGAGACCAGTCTTATATTGAAGGTAAAGATTTTTTTTTATCAGACTGATAGATGATCAGTTACAATTTACCCACATTATTAAAACCTTGGGAAGAGTCAGTGTTAAGTTACACTTATCTATCCCTAAAGGTTAGAATCCTTCCCTTGGGTTCCCTGAATAGGAAAACTCTTGGTTTTAATTTTTGGGGAGGTCTCAGCAATTGGCTGGACAGGAAACACAAGTATGTGTCTTTCCTAATTCCTTTCTAGCTTGTCTATCCTAAGCTATAATGCTAAAATATAAATGATAATATTTTATATAGTTTATCAGGTGAGATAAACTACCGCATACTCATTTAATTCTCTCTTTACAGGAGGACTATCCAAAGTGCCTTCAAGTCTTCTGCAACGTGAGGAGCAAGGACTTCTGTGGCCATGAGGAGTTCAGGGCTCATGCTCCCTGTGCCATCTCCAAGGGACCTCTCAGGTACTGGGACCCCTAGGACTGCAAGATTTGCAAGGCCATGGTTACCGAGGCTTTTGATGACCCCAAAACAGCGGAGTCAAGGGATGCAGCACGAGAAAAGCTCCACAGATGGGTTCGTGGCTTTCAAAAGTACGCCACGGGACCTTACCTTCCTAGTGAACGGATGCGCTCCTTGCTGTTCCCAAAAGTGGGCATGGAAGCTGTCATACCCAACCCACGACCTGAGATCCCTTGCGTCCAGATTGCCGAAGATACGGATGTCTCCGACGCAATGAAGGACATCCACCTAGACGAGAGGATGTCAGAGGTGTCTGAGGACACCGAGAACGACCTTCTAGTGGAAGCTCTCGAGGAGGAGTCCACCTTGGCTCCTGAAGAAGAAGAGGATGATGTCGAATCGGAGTCCCTTTCGTCAGTTCTGTCCCCAGAGCCGTTACCCTCTACGTCTTCTGCCCCTCCATCAGATGACATGAGAGAGGCAATGGCCAGTCTCATGGCAATGATGGAAAGTCTTCGCAAACAAAACGAAGAAAGGGAAGCTAAATGGGAAAGAAAAATGGCCCATCTCACTGCGTCCTGTTGGTCTCACAAGAGACTCAACGTTCAAGATCTTCCACCTTGCTCTGATGTTAATCCCTGGAGGTATGCAGAATACATGCCTATTACCAGCGGCAAGATCTTCATATCAGAGAAGTTGGGGACTATCCTTATTGAGGAAGTCGAATTCTGGCCCAGAAGGAGGAGACAGAACCGAAGGAGGTCATAGTACTTGACCATGAGCAAGATCAGGCTCTTTTATCAAGTAGCCTGAAGCAGAAGGGCTTCACTAACTCGAAAGTGTCAGCCCTTAGAGAGAAATATCCCACCTTTCTTGGTCCGGCTTCGTTAGCCTTTCCCTATACATCAAAGGGTTTTAAGGCAGTCATGAAGGCAATAGAGGCAGGCAAACCTTGCCCTACACTCGATGAGTGTAGACCTTTATTTTTAGCCCTGCCCAAGGACGATAAGGACTGGAAGGAAGTCCACCTTACCTTTTCAGTTGGGAGGTTGGAGGCAGATATTGCTGGACGTCAGTTCAGCGAAAATCTCCCTAAGCTATCTGACTTTCTCTTGCGTAAGGAGCAAGAGGCAAAAGAAAGACTTGCCGCATCTCTATCTCTACAGATTTGTCTAGAGGCAACGGCAAGCAATAGTAGAACCCCGGATATGAACATGGTCATGGCCAAAACGCATTTGGCTACTGTGGTCAAGGACCTGTATGGCTTCGTCAAAGCCAGACGAGCATGTAGGGAGTTCATGTTTGCTTCTGCTTCAGTAAAGCACGAACCCAGGAAGCTGATAGCTTCCAATATCTGGGGAAAGGACCTCTTCCCGAGTGAAGTGGTCAAGGAAGTCGTAGACAAGGCCGCCACGGAGAATAGAAACCTCCAGAAGTGGGGCATGTCGGCGAAGAGGAAGTCTTCCCCGGATGAGGGTCCCCAGCCTAAGAGAAAGACTAAAAGACCCAGGTTGCCCTCTCACCCTGCCAGACAGCAGCAACAACAACAACTTCCCACAGTTGCCATGACTGTGGTGCCCCAGATGGTGGCTCAACCCCAACCAACTTATCAGATAGTGCCTCAGCAGCTGGTTGCCCAGTCACCAGCGTTCAACCCTGCGTTCGAAAGGCAGACCACTACCTTTTGTCCCAAGGGTAGAGGGTCTAAACGGGGCTCCTCTAGATACTCCCCAAGAGGGAAAGGGGGTTAAGGGAGGACACGGTCAAGGAGGTAAATCCTCCGGAAACCAATAGCAATGAATTGCTTCAGGTAGGAGGAAGACTCCAACAATTTCAGGATTGTTGGACCTTCGATCCTTGCGCCCACAGCCTAATCAAGAACGGACTTGGATGGAGCTGGAGGGAAGCTCCCCCACTATTTCCTCAATTCTTCCAACACTCCACCCCCGTACTGGAAGAATACACCCTAGAACTTTTGAGCAAGCAGGTAATAAGGAGGGCAAAGTCCATCAAATTCCAAGGAAGGCTGTTTTGTGTTCCCAAGGAGGACTCGGACAAACTCAGAGTCATTATGGACTTGTCGCCACTCAATAAGTTCATAGAAAGCAACAAGTTCAGGATGTTAACCCTTCAACACATAAGGACCCTATTACCAAAAGGGGCGTACACAGTCTCGATAGACCTGGCAGATGCCTACTGGCATATTCCAGTCAACCGCCCCCTCTCCTCCTACCTATGATTCAGGATACAGAAGAAGAAGTACGTCTTCAGAGCCATGCCCTTTGGACTAAACATAGCCCCAAGGATTTTTACAAAGCTTGCAGACGCAGTCGTTCAACAACTATGCCTAGAAGGTGTCCAGGTAGTAGCGTACCTGGACGACTGGCTGGTGTGGGCAGCATCCAGGACGGAGTGCATGCAAGCATCTGAGAAAGTGATTCAATTCCTGGAACATCTGGGATTCAAGATCAACGTCAAGAAGTCTCGATTATCTCCAGCTCAAGAGTTTCAATGGCTCGGAATACATTGGAACTTAAAGTCACACAGTCTCTCCATTACCCGGGGAAGAGGAGAGAGATAGCAGGATCTGTCAAGAGACTACTGAAATCCGACAGGACCTCAAGACGGCAACAGGAAAGAGTACTGGGCTCTCTCCAGTTTTGCATCAGTGACAGACCCAGTGCTAAGAGCACAGCTAAGAGATGCGTCAGGAGTCTGGAGAAGATACACATCAAACACTCGAAGAGATCTAAGAAGACCGATACCGACCCGACTAGGATCACTTCTCAAGTCATGGTCGAAGGCCAAGAACCTAAAGAGGACCGAACCCTTGCAACCACCTCTACCTTCAGTCATTATCCAAACGAACGCCTCGAAGGAAGGATGGGGAGGTCACTCCCATCAACGGAAAGTCCAAGGGACTTGGTCTTCTCTATTCAAGACCTTCCACATCAACTTTTTGGAGGCCATGGCAGTCTTTCTGACACTGAAGAAACTGTCCCCTCGCAAATCAGCCCATATAAGACTGATCCTGGACAGCGAGGTGATAATGAGATGTCTGAATCGTGAAGGCTTGAGATCGCCCCAAATCAACCAAGTGATTTTGTCCATCTTCCGCCTGGCGGAAAAGAAGAGATGGCATTTATCAGCAGTTCACCTTCAAGGGTTCCGCAATGTGACGGCAGATGCTCTAGCCAGGCTCACGCCGATAGAGTCAGAATGGTCCCTAGACGCAGGCTCATTCTCCTTCATCTTACGTCAAGTCCCAAAACTGCAGATTGACCTCTTCCCGACGAGCGACAACAAGAAGCTACCTCGTTATGTGGCCCCATACGAGGACCTTCTAGCAGAAGCGACGGACGCTATATCCCTCGACTGGAACAGATGGAACCGGATCTACCTGTTCCCTCCAACCAATCTCCTAATGAAGGTCCTCAACAAGCTGAGATCCTTTTGGGGAATGGCAGCTCTAGTGGCTCCCAAGTGGCCAAAGAGCAACTGGTTCCCTCTAGTATTGGAACTGAAGCCGGACCCAGCACTGTCTCAACAAGTACAGAAGTCGACTGTCTTTGCTTCATCACAGAGAGCCCAAAGCCTTCATCTCATGATTTTCTCTCCTTAGCAGTAAAGAAAAGATTTGGGATCTCGAAAGGCAGTATAGACTTCTTAGAAGAATATAAGTCTAAGTCAACCAGAAGACAATATGAATCATCTTGGAAAAAGTGGGTTGCTATCGTCAAAGCAAAAGGACCAAAAGAAATCTCAGTGGACTTCTGTTTGTCCTTCTTTATCCACCTTCATAAACAAGGTCTGGCAGCCAATACGATAACCACGTGTAAATCAGCTCTGACTAGACCTCTGCTATACGCCTTCCAAGTAGACTTGTCAAACAAAATCTTTAACAAGATCCCTAAGGCTTGTGCTAGACTGAGGCCTGCAGCCCCTCCGAAGCCTATTTCATGGTCCTTGGACAAGGTCCTACACTTTGCTTCAGCAGTGAACAATGAGGATTGTTCTCTGAAAGACTTGACTCAAAAGGTCATTTTCTTGTTTGCTATAGCCTCGGGGGCCAGTGTTAGTGAAATAGTGGCCCTATCCAGAGATGAGGGCCATATTTAGTTCACAGAAGTGGGAGAACTGAATTTTTTTCCTGATTCAACATTTCTCGCTAAGAACGAGCTACCCACCAAAAGATGGAGTCCCCGGAGAATCTGCCCTCTGAAGGAAGATGTCTCGCTGTGTCCAGTGGAGTGTTTAAAGGTCTATCTTCGAAGAACTTCAGACTTCAGGGGAGGACAGCTCTTTAAAGGAGAAACCTCAGGATAAAACCTATCCCTAAAACAACTAAGGGCGAAAATCACCTATTTTATTCGCAGAGCGGATCCTGACAGTACAACCGCAGGTCATGATCCAAGGAAAATCACTTCATCACTGAACTTTTTTCAGTATGTGGATTTTGAGCGTCTTCGCTCATAAACTGGATGGAAGTCATCCAGAGTCTTCTACAAGCATTACGTGAAGCAAGTGCATGAACTCAAGCGATACGTGGTGGCGGCAGGTAGTGTACTAAAACCTGTCGTCTAGTGCTGCGATGAACAGTGAATTGATTGGGACCATCAATGAAATGGGTGAAGGTGTTGACACCTCTCAGTGCAATACTTTGAAATGAGTGTCACCAAGGTGACATTAAATACTGTTCTATTTAGTTGAGGTGAAGAATCATAGAGATAACACTTGTGCCGTGTGTACTTACACATTGTGAATAGACATTCAATATCACAGAAATGCATATTAGAAAATTTACCTAATTTTCAGATTTACAGTGGCATTTATAACCTTTCCCTTTCAGGTGAAAACAAATATTTTTTGTGCTTTGATTGCTTGTTATGTTTCTTATTGCATTTATTAACATTTATGTTATACATGTTACTTTATGTTGGTCATTTATTACAAATAAATTTATCAATGTGTATTTGCGTCTTATTTCACCCTACAATTGATTTTCAATAAAAATATATCAGAGTTTTATTACCCTTTAATAAACTGCATATATCTACTTATGAACAATATGTATAGCTAATACCTTTGTTCTTATATTGATACAAACATTTTCTGGCAATGCTTGGTCCAATTCTTTATACATACAGCAAGACCTGTATGTAGTTGATGCTATGTTTGTTCATATGTTATATGCAAACCTTAAGATTCCTTTCCTACCTCTAGTATGACTCTTCCCTGCAGGGGGCAGGAAGCACTAACATGGTTTATGTTTAACAGTAATGACGTATAACGGTAACGTTCTATGTCTCAATGGTCTGGATGACCAAAGGAAAAAATTGTCCCAAGGTTATGGCACTTTAAAAATCCACAGATACAGTACTTTCTAGTAATTCTCTGGTAAGCTTCCATCAGGACGACATGGCTTGAGCCCAAAAAACAGATTTTGAGCGAAGTGAAAAATCTATTTTTGGGTGAGATAGCCATGTCGTCCTGATGGACCCGCCCTCCTTTTCTCTAGAAAAGGCCTTGGCAGGATCCCTCCCGAATTTACTATAGCTGTAGCACCATGCTCAACGCTACAAGGAATAGCGCGCTAGCTTGACATACAGCGCCATCTAGATACTGTGTAGTAATACAGGAGGAAGGGTACCT
This sequence comes from Palaemon carinicauda, assembly GCF_036898095.1. NCBI lineage: Eukaryota > Metazoa > Arthropoda > Malacostraca > Decapoda > Palaemonidae > Palaemon > Palaemon carinicauda. Next base: position 66,753,138 of record NC_090726.1, on the reverse strand, counting down.
TGATAACGGCTCCCCTTCTAATTTTGCCACTTTCCCCCTCGAAGCAAAAACGCTATTCGGGGTGAAGATTGCTATGTGTCGTATCAAGATATACGTTCCCTGATTTATGCGATATCCTTAAGAGAAATTTTAAGGATATTCGCGCCAGGAGTTAGAATTCTGGAGACCTAAAGGTAAATTCTTTGGGAATATCACTGTAGTCAAATATCCCTTAGGAAGCTACTTATAGGAACCTTCCATCAGGATGACATGGCTATCTAACCCAAAAATAGATTTTTTATACAGGAGAAGGGGATCCAATAGCTGTCAATTTCTTAATAATTCCGGAAAAGTCAGTTTGTAGATAAAAGGATTTACACCGGAATAACGGAAAAAAGACCAGGGCTTATATTCAAATTTCTACCTTTGGTACAATAGATTAAAAAGGATTCAAAAATATTCTTTTGGGTATAGTCATTTACATGGATTATTTCACTCGTCTCTGACTATCCAATTCTGTGACTTGATTCTAGCTAATGGGAGGCCGATGCATTATTAAGAGAACCTCTAGAGACGGCCACCTTATACGGTATTAATCATTTCCAGAACTATTCTTAAAATGTTTTAATGTAAAATTATATTTAAACACCACCCTAATGTGTAGTTTTTTCCAAAGGGGTATAACATCTAAAAACCAATCATGAAATGACAAAGCATATTATTAATTGTTTACTTTTCTCTAACGGAGCACTATAATATGTTTTCTTAGCCTTATTCATACAGTTTTCTTGGAAATATTTGTAATAGCAAAGAGTTGTAGTGATTTCTTCAATTTTAGTGAGCTCGTCCTCAATGTAGTCAGGACTACAAATTCTAAATGCCATAAGGTACATGGAGGAAAAAACAGAATGCTTTATATGTTTAGAGTGGCCGGAGTAGAAATGTACATATGAAATATTATTGGTAGGCTTTCTGTA
>NC_090726.1:66742182-66747182 GCF_036898095.1 Palaemon carinicauda | reverse complement strand
GTTTCGAAAATAAGTTAGGAAAACATCATCAAACTGCGCAACTACACGACAAACCTGCAATTTCTTTGGATGGTATTTGTCGATGAAGTCGACCACGTCTTGATATTTTCCTAACACCTCTTTTATTTGCGCCGAACCTAACACATGTTCTACCTCCTCGATCCCTTCCTTGTCACCACTCATGTGGTCAGACATAGCATGGAGTTCCTTGAGCTCCTCTGTAGTAAGTTCGTCGTGATGTTCTTTTGCAAGTTCACTCACACTCAAAACGTGATTTATGTTTTTAGAGTCTCTCTCTCTCTCTCTCTCTCTCTCTCTCTCTCTCTCTCTCTCTCTCTCTCTCTCTCCTTGATGCTTAATCTCCATCAAACGTTCAGTAGTAACATTCTCTCTCTCTCTCTCTCTCTCTCTCTCTCTCTCTCTCTCTCTCTCTCTCTCTCTCTCATGCTTTTCAATAATTCCTTACTTTACTTCTAAAGAAAGCATTTCCTTATTCCTTTTCTCACCACTACCACTACCACTTGCGAAACTAAGCCTTTTAGGACCCATGATTTACGTAAAATACCGTAAAAGGATGAACGTAAAAAATCACGATTCAAACCCAGTTAAAAGCAGAACGCACAGGGCACAACCACACGAAGCCGATGAGAACAGAGGAATGTCCCAAGCCACACTAATTGAGGGTCCCTCCAAGGTAGAAATGCTGCCTTCTATCGGCGGAAATAAAAAATACATCCGGCGCTATGAGTACCATCTACGTGCACGGGTATGGTTTACTTCGGGTGTCAGAAAAAAATTCGGGTGTAGAGTAGGAACATGTTCGAATTGTACTTCGCGTGTTGAAAAATTCGGATACAACCGGTACGACGAAAATTGCTTACTTCGTGTGTCGAAATAAAATTCGGGTGTAGAGTCGAAAAATTGCTCGAATTTTACTTCGGATGTTGGAAAATTTGGATGTAGATACGTTCGTGTGTAGAGGTTCCACTGTATATATATATATATATATATATATATATATATATATATATATATATATATATATATATATATGTATATCTATATCTATCTATCTATCTATATATCTATATCATCATCATCATCATCATCATCTATGACTAGTCCACTGCAAAACAAAGGCCTCATACATATGCTTACACTTGCATCTGTTTATTGTCTTTCTGTGCCCGCAAACTTCTTAGTTCGTTGATCCACCGTTTTCTGTTCCTTCCTCTGCTTCTTTTATAATCTCTAGTTACCCATTCTGTTATTCTCAATGTCCATCTATATCTATTATCTGTTATTCTCATTATATATCCTGCCCATGTCCATTTGTTTTATCACATATTTGTTAGAATATTCTCTACTTTAGTTTGCTCATATCCATGTTGCTCTTTTTTTTTTTGTCAGTGTTATTTTCATCATTACTCTTTCTATAGCTCTTTGAGTTTTGTATATACCTGTATACTGTAATACCTCTTGATAGGAAAGTTTCTATATACAAAAACTACATATGAAAAGAGATAAGATTATTTTCACTTCATATTACGAAAAATCCCTCATGATACGAAACAAGATTTGCATGGCTGCCAAATATTTTAAAATTCAAGCTCTGCAAAACTGTAAACTCACCACCATCGTCCTACTCTCCCATTAGTAATTTCCCTACCTTGATGCTAGTTATCGCCGTAAGATCCTGCTCTCCTATTCTATATCAATAAGTACATTTTTAAGTTAAAAACACAATGAATATTACTGTATTGTATGTATGTACAGTGTATGTATATATATATATATATATATATATATATATATATATATATATATATATATATATATATATATATATATATATACACATATATGGACAATGCTACTACACTTATCAAAACATTAGTGATATGTTTTTTCATTTCAGTAAATAAATAACAGATCATAACATATTTTTCCCTTTTGATGCCATAAGTATTTATTTACAATTAAATTTATATTAATAAGTACATTTGTAAGTGAATAAACACAATGGACAGAACTGTATTGCATGTACGAACGCACGATGCTACTATGCATGTCAAACAAATTAGCAATATATTTTTCTTTCATTTTTATAAATAGATATCAGATCGTAACATATTTTTTTCCTTTAATGTCATGATTATTTATTTACAATTAATTGTGTATCAATAAGTACTTTTTTAGATTTTTAAAAAGCACGATGAACAACACTGTATTATGTGTATGTACAGTGAGTATGTAAGCACAATGCTACTCACTACGTATGTCAAAACATTAGCGATATATTTTTATTTTATTTTGGTATATAAATAAGTTAAAAAACTATTTACTGAACAATTTAAAGTTTATTCATTCTACAAATTAAGTACACGTACATATTAACCTCAATGAATCTTGCTTGTATTACAATGAAATAGCTTAAAAATACGAGTGTGTGAAAAAAAAACAGGTTGGTTATTTATTGACAATCACCAATGAATGTTAATTGTATTATTGAATAATGAATTAGTTATGGATATAAATATGCGCAAGTTAAAGAAAAAGGTTTGATTATGCAAGATAGCGAACATGTATTACACAGTAAGGTTAGGTATATTGAATAATTCAAATGTATTTGGCTGTATTTCCTCGTGGCTATAAAATTTAATATGGTATTTTTGTAGGGTTTGAAACAAATTAGGCAATTTACATGTAAAATGCGACTCATTGCGAAAAAATCACGAAACGAAATCCATTCCGGAACAAATTAATTTTGTATCTTGAGGCATTACTGTATAGATATCTTCAAGTGTACTAACATATGATTCACATATTCCTTGCTTTTGAAGGGGTCTAGGAAAAATGTCAGTGTTCACTTCTGCTTGGTCTGATGTCAGGATGCCTGAAAACTAAATCCATCAATCTTCTTGGTCCCTGCCCATGTTTGGGGTGGGTGGAAATAAACGAGTAGATAAGGCAGCGAAGGAAGCTTCAGGGCTACTTAATCTATCCCCCATAAGTATTCCTTACAAAGACCTTAAAAGCAAGATACTTACTGTAAGAACAAGTGGCAGGCTCGAAGGTCGGAACTGACCACCAATACAAAATTGAAACATATCCACCCTTCAGTGGATAAATGGTCATCTTGTAATTCTACAAGTAGGAGGGATGATATCATTTTAACTAGATTGTGTATTGGCCATACACATGCAACCCACTATTATTTAATGAAGATTGGTGATGGGAGACAGGCCCCTCTTTGCAATACCTGACAAGTGACAATAGATATCAAACACTTTCTAGTCGATTGTCCTATTTTTAATCTTCAGTGGACACATTTTCTCCAGGACAAACCTTTAAGAGATACTGTATACTGGGAGAAAATTGTAATACCCTGAACTTGAAAAAAAGTTTATACAGAGTATTGGTTTATATATCATGAGCTTTAAATAATTTCATTAATTTATTTTTGTAATCCTTTTAATACCTCCTTATTTTGCATTTAGGTAATATTATATGAAAGTTGTGATTGATTTTAGAAGTTAAAATGATACCAAATGTGAGAGTATGTGTATGGTTGATTAATTTGCAATATAGAGCACCGAGTGACCTTTGATGCATCAGTGCTTAGCCTAAGGCCTAAATTTTGAATTCAATTCAATTTAATTCTTTACTGCTGAAGTTTTGACAGAATCAAAAGTTTTTTCATAGTATATAAATGCCATACGTAGTGGTTTGTCATACTCTGTTGATTTTCCCATTAGTTGGTTAATTATATGGATATGATCACTTGTAGAATACCCATTTCTAAAGCCTGCCTGCTCTTTTGGTAAATTAAAGTCTAGCTGTCCTTCTTATTGGCCTAGTATGACCTTTGTAAATATATATTACAGAGAGTAAACTTATTGGGCTGTCAATTTTCAGGTCTTTTGTGTCTCCCTTTTTGTAAGCTAGTAAAATAATGAAGTTTTTCCAAGGTAAGTATGTGAATATCTATCTATCTATCGATCTATCTATATATATATATATATATATATATATATATATATATATATATATATATATATATATATATATATATATATATTGTAATAATTTGAATGGGTGTGTATGCATATATTGCATGTGTATAAACATATATACAGTATGGGAAGCATAGCAGTCCTAAAACTACCTAAAGATAGTCATAAAATTCTGATTGAGAACTCCTATATGGGAAGTAAAGCAGTCCTAAAACTACATAAAGATAATCATAAAATTCTGATTGAGGAAGGAGTTAGACAGGGAGATCCCATCTCTCCTAAATTACTCGCAGCATGCCCAGAAGTAGTTTTTAAAAATTTAGATTAGGAAAATGTAGGAATTAGCCTTATTGGGAAATACCTTAAAAACTTAGGATTTGTAGATGACATAGTTCTGTTTAGTGAATCATGGGAAATTGCAAAAGAGGGTTAGATGATTCAAATACAGAAAGCAGAAATGTAGGACTGGAAATGAATAAGAGTAAAGCTCAGATAATACTAAATGAAAATGCAGAGAGACAATAAATAAGTGTTATGGACAAACTCCTATAGATTGTTAATGGATATGTGTACTTAGGACAGACAATAAGTGTTTCCCCAGGACATGAGACTAAAATTGAAAGAAGGATAAGCATAGGATATAGAGCTTTTGGTAAAAAAAAAATATATTATGAAAAGTAAAATGTCACTTTCTCTAAAGTGAAAGTATTTAATCAGGTGGTCCTACCTTACGCATCATAATCTTGGAGCCCAGCCTTAAAACATAAGCAAGTTGTAACTCAAAGAGCTATGGAAGGAATAATGATAAGAATGACAATAAGAGACAGAACACAAGCAACATGGATATGAGAGCAAACTAAAGTAGAGAATATAATAACATGTAAGAAAAAGAAATGGACTTGGGCAGGACATATGATGAGAATGACAGATAATAGATGGACATTAACAATAACAGAATGGGTCACTAGAGATTGCAAAAGCAGC
>NC_090726.1:66694682-66737182 GCF_036898095.1 Palaemon carinicauda | reverse complement strand
TGGGGGCAAGGCTCTTGCGGCGAGGTGGCCAACGTAGTAAATTGAATAGGGGAACAAACTTTGCTTGCAAGGCAACCTTCTCTCAGCTAACTCCGCCCACCTCACTTCTCAAAACAATAAAAAAGGAGTAAATCTATTTTGAGAAGTTTCAGGCACTTTCTAACCACATGGAAACATTAGAATTGCATAAGCCCTCATGTTCATACCTTGTATGGGTCATACAGCATACGTAAACAAATTTACATAAGACTTTGTAAAAAAATACATGAAATAAAAAAAGTTAATTCTTAAAAATAACAAATTTACATATACTGACGAATGAAAAATGCAATTACACAAATGACAAAAGTCTTATGTAATTTACATACATTACTTAAACCCACATGAGAGGAACTCACCTTACGAGCTGGCTATACATTTCTTGAATACACAAATGAAATACATGAATAAAATATTTACTCTATACTAGTCCAGCTTCGTAAGATAGCTCCCCACAAAAAAATGTTTATTCCAGGCCCGAATCCACCAATTCAACCCAATATGAATAATCTACAACAACGTTATCTTTACCGGATATATGCTTTACATTAATACAATATGGTTGCAAACATAATGACCACCTAGTTAACCTCTGATTATTATTCTTCATTTTATTAACAAAAGTTAAAGGATTGTGATCCGAGTAAACTGTAATTTCTTCATTCTATGATCCGTTCATGTAAACTTCAAACTTGTTTATTGCTGTGACTAACGCTAGTAGTTCCTTTTCAACTGTTGAGTAGGCTTGTTGGTGCTTTTTCAGCTTCGGCAACATAAAACAAACAGGGTGAAGAATTCCTTCCTTGTCTTCTTATAATAAGACAGCTCCAATCCCATTATCCAACGCATCCACTTGGATAAGGAATTTTTTATTGAAATCAGGTGCTTGGGGTATCAATTTCAAAGTTAATATGGCCTTTATCCTGTCCAAGGATTCTTGGCACTCGGTGGTCCATACAAAGTTTTTCTTGAGGCTAGTCGAATCCGTCAAGGGAGCGACTACAGCCAAAAAGTTTGGGCGTAAACGTCGGTAGAATCCTGCTATCCCCTAAAATCTTTGTAATTGCTTCCTCGTTGTGGGGGGAGGGGTGAGGCTTTCCTTATTCCTTCGACGTTAGTGGCTACCGTGGCGGTTTGTCCTCTTCCGACTTCAAATCTCAAGTACCGAAAGGTTGACTTTCCAAATTTTCTCTTCTCCAGGTTAATCTTCAGGTGTACTCCTTGCAGCTTTTGAAATACCTTCTTCAGGATTCAGAGATGTTCTTCCCAGGTCGATGAATATATCGCAATATCTTCTAGGTATACGCCTACTCCCTCAATCAATCCTAGAAGGTCATCCATCACTCCTTGAAAGGTAGTGAGGCTGTTCATTAGACCAAATGGTATGACGCTGTATTTATATAACCCAAACAGGGTTATAAAGGCTGATAACAATTTTGCGTTGTCGTCCAAAGGAACTTGGTAATAGCCTTTGAACAACCCAATCTTGGACACGAATCTCACTTGTCCAATGTTGTCAAGTAGATGGGTTATGAGCGGCAATGGATAATTATTGGCTACACTAATCGAATTAAACTTTCGGTAGTCCATACACATCCTGAAAGATCCGTCGGGTTTCTTCACATGCAAGCATGGAGAACAGTAAGGGCTAGAACTTTGTTTGGCTAATCTGTTTTGTAACAAATAGTCGACTTCTTTTCTCATGACTTCTCGGTGATACGGCAACAGTCGATAGGCGCGTTGTTTGAACGGTCTTTCTGGGGTTTTGAGGTGTTTCTCATGCCTCGTTAAGTGGGTTTGTTTCGGGACGTCCGAGACAATTTCAGGGAAACTTTTAATCAATCGGCTTGATCCCTCTTGATGCTCCTGGTTCAAATGAGTTAATTTCTCTTCCAAGTTCCGAAGGATGGACGAATTATTCACTTTGCTTCCTGCCCCTACCTCATATCCGTCGTCGTCTTCCGTGGATGGTATGGTTTGCAACATACACACCTGAGAAGCTTCGATCTCGTTTTCACTTAGGTATCGTTTCAGTAGGTTAACGTGTACTTCCCTTTGACTTTTCCTTCTTCCTGCAAGGTCAGGTCACTGATCTTCTCCAAAATCCTGAATGGTCCTTGGAACTTATTGGTGAGTGGGAATCTTCTTATTGGTAAGAAAACCAACACCTGTTATCTTACCACAAACTGTCTATCCTTATTTTTCATATCAAACCTTTTCGTTACTTTTTCCTTGACTCGTTTTCATGTTTTCTAGGGAAAATTTTCTTATCTCGCCGATCTTTTTCCTCAAATTCTTGACATATTCTTCATCCATTTCCTCTCGATCCTTCCATTTTTTTGGCCAACATTTTAATCGGTCCTCTTACTTCTCATCCAAACAATTTCTTTCGGACTACATCCCATGCTTTACGGTAGCATTGCGTACCTCAAATAACATCGACAGTAGTCCGATGTCCCATTCATTTCCTGTTTCGTTGCAGTACTTTGTTAACATAATCTCCAGGGTTTGATGAAACCTCTCTAATGCACCTTGGGTCTCCGGGTGACAAGCAGTAGATAGTGTTTGTTTCACATCCAACAGTTTCATCACACCTCCTGAACCAATTTTGACGTGAAATTTGTTTCTCGGTCACTCTGAACGATTTCCGGAATACCAAACTTAGTAAAAAAGTCTAGTAACTTTTCGGCGATTACTTTGGCACTGATGTTCCTGACGGGTAGGGCGTCTGGGTATCTCGTCACTGGACACATCAAGGTTAACATATATTTGTAACCTTTCTTTGTCCTTGGTAACGGTCCCACAATGTCGATCATTACCTTGCTGAAGGGTTCTTCTCACATTTCAGTCGGGCGTATGGTAGCTTTCTTGATGTACTCGTTAGGCATTCCAGCCATCTAATAAACGTGATATGCGTGGCAAAACCGGCTTACGTCCTTATGCATGCCTGGCTAGAAAAAGTGTTTCATAGTCTTCTCTGTCATCTTCCTAATTCCCATGTGTCCCGTCTCATGTGCTACGGCAATCACCTGTCTTCTCAACGGTACGGAAATCAAGATCTGAGGTATATTCCACATTCGGCATTCCCAGGGATATCGGCGGGTCTATGCTTCCTCATAAGTAACCCTTCTTTAAGATAATAACAGGTGGGAGACTGCTGCACCTCCGTCTCATCCACCACACGGTACAATAACTCTGTTAATGTTGAATCCTTCTGTTGCAATCCTATCAGCCTTTTCCTACTCACTTGTCCTACTTCCACTTCCATTTCCTCATTGTCTTCTTGTCCACTCGTCTGTCGTTCCTCTTCTCTCGGGAGTTCTCCTCTTGCGTACCATCAAGGGAATCCTCTTCTTCTGAATTTAAATCCTCCAAGTTCATAGCTCCTTCGGTTTCTCTTTCTTTCTCTCTTCTTCTGCAGCCACTCTCTTCGTCACACTCCTAGTCGTCACACAACTAGGAAACAGATACGGGTAGTCCTTCTCGAGTTCAGTTATAGGACTTTACTTCAATGGTTTCTCCATTACAATGGGACAAGGCACAAATGGTGCTCCACCAACCTCATTACCCAGAAGGATTTCTACTCCTTCGACAGCCAATGATTCCTTTACCGCAAAATCAAAATGACCTGTCACCAACTCGCACGACAGTTTCAAACGGCAAATAAGGGTAACCTCCTCACCTCCTATTCCCTTCAAAATGGCTGAGTCTCCTTTGAGAGACTGTTCCACCAACGGATGTATACCTCATGTCACTATACTATGCTTACAACCTATGTATCGCAATATTTTGACCGGGGTCTGCTCACTCCCATCTATTGTGGCTAACATACCTTCATAAATATACGGCTTAAAGGGATCATCGCTGTTTGGGGTAGTCCTGTTCGTCATGTAAACATTAGCTGGCTTATTTTCCTCATCGTCCTTTCCCGTTTGTTTCTTCGTCTTCGCATTCTGTGAAGTTGAATTATCCTTCACCACTTGGGTGACTGTTTTTGTATGGTTCGACCAACATTCCTTATGGATATGGCCTTCCTTGCTACACTTATAACAGACAATATTAATCTTCTGCACTTCTTTCCCAATACCTGAAGGAGGACGATACGACGATTGTTGCTGTAGTACTATCGCATTCTGCTTTGGAACAGTACCAGTGGTACTTCCGCTGTAACTATTGAACTTGTTTACATAGTTGTTACTGAACTGGTTTCCATAGTTCGGCGAATACTTGACACTTGATTGGAACGACGGTTGAAACTTCATACCCGAGGAGGGTTTACGACTGTTAATATTATAATCTTCATTCATTGAAGCGGTTTTATCACGTTTCTTCACCACTCTCTCTCTCAAGTACATTCAAATATAGTCAGGAGTCATTCGTAAATATTGTTCCAGCACTATCACTTCTTCTAAGCCTGCCCTCTCTCTCATGTTAGCAGCCTCTATCCATCTCTTAAAACATCGTCGTACCTGATAAGCGTAATCAAGGAAAGTCATTTTCTCGTCCTTCCGCAAACTTCAAAATCTTTCATTATAGTATTCAGGGGTCATCTGATACACTTGTAGCAAGCTCCTTTTAACATTTTGATACCCCTTCCTCTGGTCCAGAGACAAGGCAAGATACGTACTGCATCCTCTTCCAATCAAGACACTCTGTAATAACACAGACCATTTATCTTCTGGCCGTTCCATCATCGACGCGTCTGTTTCAAAATGATCGAAGAATTTGTTGGAAGCTTCTTCTGTGAATTTTGGAATTAACCTCTGGGCATTCGTCACATTGAACGCTGGATTGTGCAATGCAGGGATCATCTCTGTCTGCGTTGCCGACCTTGCACGAGCATTCAAGAACTCCAGCTCCCTTGCATGTCGTACAATTTCTCTTGCCTCTTCTTTCTCTTTTTCTTCTCGTTCTCTCTCCTCTCTGTCTTTCTTCTCGTCTTGCAGTAGTAGTAGTAGCGGTGGTAGTTGAACTGTAATGAAAAAAACTAAATATCAAATTGTTAAAGTAATCTGTATACAGTATTTCCTAGCTCTACAAACCCGAGTCGTTTAGGTAGGGAATATGTTTTCAGCACTACCGGCACGGCCATTGAATCAATTTTAATGAGCAGTTATTAGATTGATATATTTATTATTATTACTAAATTTTACACAATGAAGCTGTTAAAATAAGAAAGGCTTGTATGTTGAGGTCTGTTTGAGGTATTACTTTGGTAATGTGTTTGTTCTTTTGAAGGGTGTATTTTTCCACAAATAAAATACCTTCATGAAATTTTATCGAGTCAGATGATATACTATATGTATAAAGTAGTAATATTTATTGTTTTTAATTTTGGTTAATGGATCTTGTTGTACGGTTTTTTAGAATTGAGGTTTTTAGTCGTGGATGCTAAAACTGCTATTGATTTATTTTACATTATTCATATAACAAATTATTGATTGTTTTTTGCTTATAGAATCAGGTGGAATTGGATGCTGAAATGAAGTTCTTAAATGATGAACACCATAGATTGCAAGAAAAGATGTCTGCACTTGTCTACAGAGAGAAACGTTTAGATGAAGAAGAAGAAAGGCTAAATGAACTGAACTCAAAATTGGAGCAAGAAAAAGCAAAGGTAAGTTTCAGTGTTCCATTGCTAGATTGACATTTTTTGAGAGCTATGATGAAAATCATTGCAAGTATTTTTTCATTAAAATCACAATTTGCATTTACATTAAGGGTGACTTTTGTATTAATGTATTCTAGTTAGTGTTCTCTCAATTTATTATTTTTTTTCTGTTACTATTGATATCTTTTATGGATCCGTTTCCTACTCCTAACAGGTTTCTTCAATTTAGGGTTTCCTTGGTCCTTCATCATTGTACAGTATTATCAACATATATACTGTATGGCTATGCTCCTCATTTTTTTCACCCAGAAGCTTTTCTGCTGTCTGCGTCTAAAACCTTTACAACATCTCTTCAACATGCAGGTGCATAGCTTTTATCATTTCAGTTTAGTCATCTCACATCTAGCTTTCCTATATTCTATGCTTTACCTTCCCCCTCTTTATTTACTTACATTTAAGCATAGATTCTTTTAGTAAGACCTATGAGTATATACAAATGAGAATCATTGGTGTCAATAATCCACCTTACTGATAAACATTACCTTAGGATAATTTATCAAACCCTGAATCCCCAAAACCCACCTAAATTTTTACCATATTGACAACCCTGATACCTCCTATCCTGTAATGCCGTAGGCAACACTGACGGCTGAACCGAGAACGAGAGTTCAATCATCTCTCTCATCAGATGTTTTCGAGCGGCCACTTTTAAATTTTAATTACCTTTCTTTGCCCATAGCTCCTTCAGTCATGTGTTTATGGGTGTCTTTTATAACTATTACCAGTGTTAGTTGCGATGTGTTTAATCTTGTTGAATTGCCGATAATCCGGTAGTCTTTTGTTGTGCAACCTGAATTATTCTTCTTTATGGAGTGTCAAGATCCATTGGCGATTCCTCCATCCGACCCTGTCAGGAGCTGCCCTTCCTTTGGGATTCACATGAATTATAAGGAATATGCCCCCAAGAAAGTTGTGCCAGTTGCAGTAGTAAGGTTTATAATCTTTCCTCCTGCTGCACATTGTGTTGTTCCTACCCTGAAAGTAAAATTACTGCTTACGTCAAGCACCAAAAGTCATTGCAGCGAAAAGGGACTTTCAAAGAAAAGGAAAAGTCCACAGGTAATGAATATTTACTGTACCTGTGTTTTGGAGCCTCCGGTCCTTATCCCTCGGTTACAAGGTATTACGATCCTTTTCAATCGGTTGTTTTGCTTGTTGGCTCGTCTGCTAGATAGTTAAGGTTTAATTCTTTAGAATGTTCTTGTTGGCAGAAGTTATTATTATTATTATTATTATTATTATTATTATTATTATTATTATTATTATTAGCTAAGCTAAAACCCTAGTTGGAAAAGCAGGATCCTGTTAGCCTAAGGGCTCCAACGGGGAAAAAATAGCTCAGTGAGGAAAGGAAATAAGGAAATAAATAAACTATATGAGAAGTAATGAACAATTAAAATGAAATATTTTAAGAATAGTAACAACATTAAAACAGATCTTCCATATATAATTTATAAAAAGAGACTTATGCCAGCCTGTTCAACATAGAAACATTTGCTGCAAGTTTGAATTTTTGAAATTCAGTCGATTCAATTGGGCAGTAATTATCAGGACTTGAGCTACCCCAAATGCATTTGCTTAATGGAGTAACATTACCAATTTTCCAACAAGGGCTAAAAGAATGTCTTTTTGCTAACTTGCACAAAATAGCAGATAACTTTCGAGCGAACAAATATGTAGTCTATAAAAAACAAAGGAAAAATACCATTTGGGTCTACACCTCCATAATCATCAAGTTCCATTAACAGAGCTTTAATTTCACAAAATCAAAAAGCTAAACTAGTTTATTTAGCCTCAGGAAAACAGGAATGAGGAAGATCAAGTTTCTCATTACTTTGCTTACTGTCAAACACATCAATCAAAAGGGTTGCCTTTTCCTTTTGGACAGTGAGTTACAGAGCTATCTGGTTTAAATAAAGGAGAAGCCGTTATGTCTACACCAAAAAGTGTAGATTTAAGGGTTGCTTACCACTTATGTTCTTGTGTTGCACCGGAAAGGGTTTCTTTTATGGCTGAATTGTATTCTATTTCAGTTGAAGCATAAACTCTGAGCAAAAGCTTTAAGCTGAGTATAGTTTTTCCAAGTCAAATCTGATCTGTTATCCTTTTAAAGATGATAGGCCTCCTTCTTTTCCAAATAAGCACGTCTACTATCATCATTGAACCTGGTTTTGTCTTTCACTCGGTACCTTAACACATGAGAAGGGATACGCCTACCAATTATGTTGACTAGATTCTCATTCAAAGGAACAACAGGCTCAACACTATTATACAATTGTAACCAATTCAAGACCAAAAGATCACTCAAAATGGCATTCCAGTTTGCTTGATATTTTATATAAATCATACATGAGTATGACACATGAGAAACAGGCTATTCAGTCTTCACTACTACTAATGAAATCAAGGCATGATCAACTGTCCCAACTCGAGAACAGGCTTTACTTGTAATACCACCAGGGCAGTCGGTGTATACGAGGTCCAAGCAGTAACTAGACCTGTGAGTAGCTTGACTTATGATTTGTTCACAGCCTGATTCAGAGGCAAAGTCTAAAGCTCTGAAATCATGGCGATCAGTAGGAGAAACAGAATTTAAACATTCCCTATGGTAAGCATTAAAATAACCAACAAAAACAAAAGATGCATTTCTATCATCTTCTTGTATCATAACCATAATGGTAATAAGACAATGAAAGATAGAATCATCCATATCTGGATTCCAGTAGATCGAACACAAATAGAAGTTGTTATACTTGCCACAACCTTTGATTACCTGAATCTCAGGACATCCACATTCATAGCAGGACTTATGATAACCAGACTACTTATTCATGATATACACCGCCATTCTCCTAGTCCTAGGAATAGGATTGTGTTTCAAAATTATTGGCTTCTTAAAGCCAGTTATAAGGAGCTCTGATGAATGGCTCATATTTGGAACCAAAGTTTATGAGCACAAAAGAATATCATACTGTCTGGACACAACTTGAATATATGCATGCAGACCATGAATAACGCAATACAGTAGATGGCACTGACGAAGTCTAGGACATATCGGTTCCGGATTTTGATCAATGTCTCTGGACAGGATAAATATTAATGGCAATAAAAAAGAGTTATTATACTTGCAAACTAAATTAACAATGATGATAACAAAAACAATATGTACAGAAATATAAATAAAGTGATTGATAAAACCCATAGACTACAGATAAAAGGTTGGAAAAACTGATCGTGGCAGAGCTGATACACCATGCAAGGCTAAATACCCTCCTGGATAGCCACTTCAACTAAAGGGAGGAGAGTAAGGATGGTTTTGAAAAGATAAAGAAACCAGTAAGGAAAAGACAACCTCTTGATAAACCACCAGACATCCATGGCTCTTCTATTAAGCCTCCCCAACACACCATTTCAAAAAACCAAGAGGAAGAACAATGAAATAAGAATAGTGTACCCGAGTGTACCCTCAAGCAAGAGAACTCTAAACCAAGACAGTGGAAGACCATGGTACAGAAGCTATGGCACTACCCAAGACTAAAGAGCAATGGTTTGATTTTGGAGTGCCCTTCTCCAAAGGACACTCCAAGGATATAGCTGTTAAGTTTAATAAGTTGACCAAAAAATTAGAATTAGCTTTTAATCAAATATCTAATAACGTTGCTAATTCCATTCCATCTCACCATCAGGTACTTGTCAACAGTACCCAAGATAAAGGTGCGAACCCTGACATGGCGTAAACCTAGGGGAGAACAGGTCCAGGTGGGTGCCTGACAGTAAATTACCTTACAGATCCCCTGGTGTTCCTTTAGTAGTGCCAAAGAGCACTCAGGTGAACTTTTTGCTTAGGAATAAGTGTTAGACCTAAAATATTTAGTCATTAATTCTTAACCAAGTGGCAGAAAGAGGCCAGATTTATAGGTCCGATTTAGATTAAGGAGGGGATAAGGAGGTTAGATCGAGAAGTTTAGATTTCAGGGATCCCCTAAACGAGGATCAGGATATAGAGTTTAGGAAGATATTTGATTTAGTCCTAGGATTTCTCCCTCAAAATAAACCAAAAGTCCAGCCCCCCCCCCCCCCCCCCCCTCCTCTCGATGTCTTACTGAAGCAGTTTTTGGATGGCCTGTCTCAGTTACGTACTCTGTTATGTTTTCCTTATCCAAAGAGATTGGAGCAAGTTAGATCAGACATCTCTACTAAAGTAGTTAAGTTAGTCAACTATGAAAAGTTTTTCTTCTCCCCTCAAGTTCTGAAAGGGACTTTATTGAGTTGCAGATGATTCGTGCTTTGACAAACCCTCACATCGAACTTGGAGTTTGAATGTCTTTTAGGTGGGGTTTTACCTTTGCAGAAGTCTTCAATTCCTATTCCTCTGGAGGATATGCAGTCTATGGAATTTGTTCTCAGCTTTTTGCAGGAAACCCAATCCTTAAATATGTGGCTTTTGGGCAGCCTTTTAAGATACTGTATATCAAAGACTCAGGGTTTGTTCCTCTAGATGCTCCCTTGCTTTAGATATTCTGCTCCTCAAGCTCCCCATCTTCGGTTTGTCAAAATTTTACTGCGTCCAGTCTGCAGGTCTTTTTGGTCTCTGTAAGGTATCAGAGATTAATTTTTCTCTTCTGCCTTCCTCTGTCGCAGTTCATCAACTGTCTTGACTCTTGGCCTCTTTTGCTTTCTCGGAACTCCTTTTTGACAGTTAGGTATTGTTGGAAGTGCTGTCCTAGGGTTAAACATAAGGCTTGTTTTGGAAGGATTTGTCCCTCTTCTTCTTCGACTGGGTTTATCCCTCTTCTTTTTCGACTGGGTTTATCCCTCTTCTTCGACTGGGTTTGTCCCTCTTCTTCGAATGGGTTTGTCACTCTTCTTCGACCCTTGCTGCTGTTGGCTCTCCTTTGGTGGGCTCTATATCTCGGTCTTCCAGTCCTTCCACTTTCTTGTCAGGGTTATTTTCTAGTAGATGAAATAGACCATCTTGGCTTTCATGTAAAGCCAGAAGGAAGTTGCAATAAGAGATTATCTTCTGCTTCCTCTCGTGGAAGCAGGGGTTTTTGGGAATGTGAGTCGTTACCTCGTCTGGAGGAGCCTGTTGGGGCCTGACTCTTGCACCATTGCCCAGCTTAGCATCAGAGAGAAGCGGACCAGTGAGTGGTGGGATTTTAAAATCAGGTTACTGGATCCCGTTTGCATCAAAACTTCCTCTTTTTCAATATTAATCTTACCCGATGATCATGTAGCTGTCAACTCTGTTGCCCAACAGAAATCTAAGGTCGGGATACGCCAGCGATCGCTATACAGGTGGGGGTGTACACAACAGCGCCATCTGTGAGCAGGTACTCAAGTACTTCTTGTCAACAAGAACTCAATTTTTCCTCTGTCGTGCCACCGGCAAGACCTACTAATACGCCGTCCCTAACTGGATTTGTTTTCACAACTTTTTGGTGAAGTACACTATTCCAGTTTTGAGCTTTCGCTATGCAGGGGTTTTATATTCATTTCAAAACTTGAACTCGTTTTGGATAGATTTAATTATGGTGACGAAGAGAGTATGGACTCTCTTTCACTTTTAAATGGCCGACCCTTCCCTTAGACGGAAGTGTTGGTGACGAAGAGAGTATAGACTCTCTTTCACTTTTTAATGACCGACCCTTCCCTTAGACGGAAGTGTGTTTAGGTTTTTGGTAATTTTGCTTAACAAAGTTATAGATTTATTTTATATCTCTCCGCCATTTATAGGCCTCTTCGATTAACTTTCCATTTATTATAAACTTATAAAAATTAATTTTTATGTTTGTTTATATGCGACCTTTCCTAATAGTAGGCGGTCCTTACTTGGAACCGAAGTTAATTAACATTGAGCCCGTCATATCGTATTTCCTTTTAAGAATTTATGCTATTTTAATTTTAATGTTTTTGAAAGAATTTCTTTGATAGTCTCGTACTGTTTTCAAAGATGAACTAACGTTTAGTTTAGTCTCCGCAGTTGTTAACGTTCAGAACGTTCAACATGCGCTCTATCGTTACGATAGAGAGAGAGTATTTCACGGTTTCACGTTGCAGTAAGAGTAATCCGATTCTAGCGTTTCGTTCATTCTTTCTTAGCTTAAATGGTTTTAATTCTAATAAAGGAACTTTTTATTTGGGAAACCTTTCAGTTTTTTTCCTTTAACAAATAATATGTTTTAACGATATATAATTGGGCTCATCTCTCAGGTTCTAAGTCAAGAGAGAGAGAGAGAGAGATAGAGACGGAGGGAGAGAGAGGAGAATAAACGTTTCGTTCAAGCGGGAAACGTTGTTCTCGTTTTTTACTCTTCTCCCTAGTCGCTATAGGGGAAGAAGGTAAAACGTTTCTAGAGTTTTATTCTTGTTCCCAGGCTTTATGCGGTGAGAGATTTTAAACGTAGTTTATTTGATCTAGTGTTTAGTCTCTTTTCCAGCCACTGAATTCTTTATCTTTCATTAGGTTTTTCTGTTACATTGTAAAACTGTTTTCGCAATTACTACCTTTTAATGAAGGATAGGATTGCGTGTGTCAGGTACAAATCACTTAAAGTTTCGAGTTCAGTGAAATAAGTGCAAACAGAAAATCAAAAGTGATAAAGTGATATGCGCAAAGTGTTACAGTGTTGCGTTCGAGGGTTCGTCTGTTCGTGCCAGTTGTTCACCTAGTCCGATACCTCTTACAAGCTCCCAAGCCCAGGGGAGAAGTAATGTCGAAGGACTTATGGGTTCCACAGGTCTTGATCGACGAACAGACGTTTCCCTCCGTGGTTTCGGGTGTATCTACACACGTTGCCGACGTGATCACCCCACCCACACAAAGACGAGAGAGCCCATTTATTCCTCGTCTGCGGAAGAGGTTTCTCGCAGAAACCATGGACCAAATCTTGCAGCTTTTTAGTGCAAGTCGGTCCCTTCCGCGCAAGTCCAACGGCCTAGGTGTAGCCACTGGGTCAGTTCGGACTCGCTCCAGTCATCCGACGACTGCACACCTCCCAAGAGAGGCAAGGTGGTACCGCAACAGGCAGTAACTCCGTCTGTTGCCGCACCAGCTGTTTTAGACCCTCAGTCACAACGGACAGTAGCTCCGTTTGTTGCCGTCTTTCATAGACCCTAGTGGTCCATGCTGCAGACTATACAGTCTCAGCTTGCTCCTTCATGCAGGAGTATCGTGCTGGAAGGTTGACAATGCACCTGTTAATCTACAACCTGCCACGGTTGTGCGCTCAGCAGATACTGCGGCTGCCTGCTCCCACACTCCACCTGTGAGAGCTCCACCTCCGATGCGCAGTCGACCCTGCCAGACGCATGTTCATGCTGCACCCTCCATTGACATGCGTGAGCTACCGCATCAGCAGTGGGAAGGTGCTGTAGAGCTGCCGTGTTTTGACACAATGCGGCATGCTCCGCAACTCATGCGGCATGCTCCGCATCCCATACGGCATGCTCCGCAACCCACGGCAGTCCCTCCCACGCACCAACACTCCGCTTTTGTTGTTGCCAGCTCCCACACTCCGACTGCGGAGAAGGTTGACGATGCACCCGTGGGCCTACACCTACCACGGTTGTGCGCCCGGCATGGCTTCCTGCTCCCACACTCTTGTTGTGAGAGCTCCTCCACCCATGCACAGTCAACCCTGCCAGATGTATGATGACTCCCACAGACACACGGAGCACTCCGTTGCCGTGCGTGAGCTACCACAAGCTGCCGTGTTTTGACACGGTGTGTCAGCCTCCGCAACACACTGTGGTTACCGCCACTCGCCCGCAGCAAACTAGTCAGTCAGGAGTTGAGGCTTCCCCACACAACTTTGGTTGTTGCCAACTCACAGACTGTCAAACAGTTACATGACGTTGCCTTCTGGTCTGCTACTAATACACCAGTGCTGTATGTCCTCACGCTCCTGTTGTGGTTGACTGTTCAGTTTTTGACAGTTCACAGACTGTCAAGCAGTTTCATAACGTTGCCTTCTGGTCTGCTGCTTTTGCACCAGTGAAACCCTCACTGAGATAACCTAGCTTTTCTCGGACATGGTTCCTGTAGATGAGAAAGTGCTGTTCTCCCTCCTTCTGATATTCCCTTGAGGACTCTGTCATTTGGAGAGGAGCCTTAAGCTGTTTAGCCTCCTATGGACTTTAATTAAAGCATAACATGCTTCCAGGGAGGGTAAATGGTTCCGCTTCAGTCGCTAACCCCGTCTGTTGCCACACCTGCTCCCATAGACCTTGGGCTTTGTTGCAAGACATGCAGTCCAAGCTTAGTCCTTGATAGAGGATTTTTTACGGAGAAGAACCTTCTTGCCAACGACCTTCCTACCGGTTGGTTGTACGCCCTGTTGACGCTGAGGTATCCTGCTCACGCCCGCAGTTGAGATGGTTCCTCCACCGGTGCGACCCAGTGTGGGTTGCCAGTCGCACGTTGACGTTAAGCTACTCTCGGAGGTGGTTGTGGACGTTCAGTGTGTCACTGGGAAGACGTTCAACAACCAGCAGAGGTGACTTGTTGTGACGCAGTGCGGCAACCTCAGCAACCCGATAAGGGGTTGTCTGCACTACCCAGACAGTCTAGACAGTTTCGGGTTGTCGCTGTACTTCCTCGCATCCCCATGGTTGACAGTTCACAGACTGTGCAGCAGTACCATGATCTTGTGTCCGGCTCCGTCACGCATCCACCAGTGCGACCGGATTCAGCGAGTCAGACGTTGCCCACTCCGTTGCCGTTTCCTCATCAGTTTCGGATGAGGAACCCTCTGATGAGGACATGGCTGAACAAGACGATCAACCCCCAGCCCTGCTATCCATCCAGAAGATGCTGAAGAAGGAATACGGCCCTGTCAGGCTGTGGATGAGTCTGGTTAAGACACTGTCATCCGTGGTTCAATTGGTGTCACTTGGAAGACTACACCTCCGTCCTCTTCGGTTTCATCTAGCTCTTCACTGGAAAAGGACAAGACGCTAGAAGCGGTCTCGATCCCGGTTTCCGGAAGATAAGTCTGGTCTAACCTGATGAAAGGACTTTATCAACCTTTTATAGGGTCTTCCCCTGACTGTTCAGACTCCCAACCACGTTCTCTTCTCAGACGCATCGGACGTAGGCTGGGGTTGCGACCTTAGGCGGTAGGGAATGCTCGGGATTGTGGAACTCGAGTCAAAGGACAATGCATTTTAACTGCAAGAAGCTTCTGGCAGTACGTCTGACCTGGAAAAGCTTCAGGTCTCTCCTTCAAGACAAAGTAGTGGAGGTCAACACAGACAACTCCCTGCTTTGATGTTCTTCTCCTAGCAAGGAGGGACCTACTCTCTGACATGGTGCGAGTTAGCTAGTGACCTCCTCTCCTGTTCAACAGGTCTAGACTTTTCACGAGTAACAAGTTTCTTCCAAGGCAACTTGAATGTCTTAGCAGATTGTCTCAGTAGGAAGGGACAATAATTCCAACATATTGGACCCTCCACAGAGATGTATGCAAGAGACTTTGGGTCACCTGGGGCCAGCCAACCATAGATCTCTTCGCAACCTCGATGTCCAAGAGGCTCTCAATACTTTGCTCACCTATCCCGGACCCAGCAGTGGTTCTTTTAGATGCCTTTCTACTAGATTAGTCTCATCTAGATCTATATGCATTCCCTCCGTTCTAGATTGTCAACAAGGTACTGCAGAAGTTCGCCTCTCACGATGGGACAAAGTTGACACTAGTTGCTTCCCTCTGGCCCGCGAGAGAATAACTTACCGAGGTACTTCGATGGCTAGTAGACGTTCCCAGAACTCTTCCCCTAAGGGTGGACCTGCTACGTCTGCCACGCGTAAGAAGGTACTCCAAGGCCTCCACGCTCTTCGTCTCACTGCCTTCAGAGTATCGAAAGACTCTCGAGAACTAGAGGTTTTTCGAAGGAGGCAACCAGAGCGATTGTTAGAGCAAGGAGAACATCCACCCTTAGAGTCTACCAATCGAAGTGGGAAATCTTCCTAAACTGGTGCAAGTCAGTATCCGTATCCTCGACCAGTACCTCTGTAACTCAAATAGCTGACTTCCTCTTATATCTGAGGAAAGAGCGATCTCTTTCAGCTCCCACTTTCAAGGGTTACAGAAGCATGTTGGCATCAGTCTTCCGTCACAGAGGCTTAGATCTTTCCAACAATAAAGATCTACAGGACCTCCTTAAGTCTTTTGAGACCACGAAGGAGCGTCGTTTGGTTACACCTGGTTGGAATTTAGACGTGGTTCTAAGATTCCTTATGTTAGACAGGTTCGAACCACTTCAATCAGCCTCCCTGAAAGATCTCACCTTTAAGACTCTTTTCCTGATATGCTTAACCACAGCTAAAAGAGTCAGTGAGATTCATGCCTTCAGCAAGAACATCGGATTTTCATCCGAAACGGCTACATGTTCTACATCTTGGTTTTCTAGCCAAACACGAGCTGCCTTCTCGGCCTTGACCAATATCGTTCGTTATGCCAAACTTATCGTATGGTTGGAAATGAACTAGAAAGAGTATTATGTCCTGTAAGAGCTCTTAAGTTCTATTTTAAAAACCTTTACGAGGCCCGTCTGAAGCTTTATGGTGTTCAGTTAAGAATTCATCTTTGCCTATGTCAGAGAATTCTTTATCCTATTATTTTCAGACTGTTAATACGAGAAGCTCATTCCCTTCTGAATGAGGAAGACCAAGCTTGGCTGAAGGTAAGGACACACGAAGTTAGAGCTGTCACAACTTCCGTGACCTTTAAACAAAATAGATCTCTGCAAAATATATTCGACGCAACCTTTTGGAAAAGCTAATCAGTGTTCGCGAATTTTATCTTAAGAATGTCCAGTCTCTTTACGAGAACTGCTACACTCTGGGACCATTCGTAGCAACGAGTGCAGTAGTGGTGGGGGCTCCACCACTACAATTCCCTAATTCCAGAACCTTTTTAATCTTTCTCTTGAAATATTTCTGGGTTGTCCGGAAGGCTAAGAAGCCTTCCGCATCCTGGTTGATTTGGCGGGTGGTCAAATTCTTTCTTGAGAAGCGCCTAGATTAGAGGTTGTGATGAGGTCCTTTAGTATGGGTTGCAGCCCTTCATACTTCAGCACCTAGGAGTCGCTCAGCATCCTAAGAGGATCGCTAGGCTCAGTAAGGAAGACGTACTTAAAAAGGCAGAGTAATGGTTCAAGTCGACTTCCTTACCAGGTACTTATTTATTTTATGTTTGTTATTTTGAATAACTGCTAAAATAAGATACGGGATACTTAGCTTCTAATGTTAACATGTATGCTGGTCTCCACCCACCACCCTGGGTGTGAATCAGCTACATGATCATCGGGTAAGATTAATATTGAAAAATGTTATTTTCCTTAGTAAAATAAATTTTTGAATATACTTACCCGATGATCATGAATTTAAGGACCCTCCCTTCCTCCCCATAGAGAACCAGTGGACCGAGGAGAAAATTGAGTTCTTGTTGACAAGAAGTACTTGAGTACCTGCTCACAGATGGCGCTGTTGTGTACACCCCCACCTGTATAGCGATCGCTGGCGTATCCCGACCTTAGATTTCTGTCGGGCAACAGAGTTGACAGCTACATGATCATCGGGTAAGTATATTCAAAAATTTATTTTACTAAGGAAAATAACATTTTTACTTGTTCTCTCAGCTTTGACAGCTATGCCCCCAGTTCCATCAAGGGACAGACTTTAAAGAGCGAGCTGTTAGCTGATGTGAAGAGGAATGCCATAGAGCTAGCTCTCCCTACTCATGGTTTCTATTCAATGATACTTGTGGTTTTGAAGGCTTCAGGGACCTGGCATCCCATAATAGATCTTTTGGTGTTAAACACCTTCATGGCAAAGTCTTCCTTTTGGAGGAAGACTGTCCAGTTTGTTCTTGCATCAGTTGGCAAAGGGTTGGATGATTTCAACCGATCTGAAAGATGCCTATCTTCAAGTCTTGATACACCCGGATATCCTTTGCAATAGCAAAATTGTAAACTAGGGAACAGCATACCCATTTAGATGTTTTTCCAAAATGTTCAAAAACTTTAGATAATATGGGAGTTGGAAATTGGGCTGTAATTAGCAAGTATAGTGCTTTGTTAAACACATGGAGTAACATTACCAATTCTCCAAAAAGTTGAAAAAGAACTCATCTTACTAACTTATGGAAAGTAACAGTCAACTTAGGAAATAAGAAATAAGCTCTCCTTGTAAAATTCAAAAGGAAAAATACTGTTTTGGCCTACATCTCCATAAGCATCAAAATCCATCAAGAGTGTTTTAATTTCACAGAACCCAAAAGCTAAGCTAGTTATTTCAGCCTCAGGAAAATAGGAATGAGGATGATCTAGTTTCTCCTTACTCTGCTTTCTATGAAACACATCAGCCAAAAGGGTTGCCTTTTCCATTCAACAGTGAGGGACAGAGCTGTCTGTTTTCAGTAAAGTAAAACCTGTTAAGTCCATACCATAGAGTGCAGATTTAAGGTTATTCCACCACCTAAATTCCTGGGTTGTCCAGTGTGCAGCAAAATTTATGATACCTGATTTCAGTGATTTTCGTTTGAAAGTCACTAACTGGCAACTCTCACATTCTTTACATTCCTAATAAGGCTAGGTTCCTAGGATGAAACATTTTGAAACTTAGCTCAATAAAAGATACAGTTCATTAAGGCTGGTTTAAAACTATTAATGCTATATTTTTATCAAAACATCAGCTACACCATTTTGGAAAATAACACAATCTTCGATTATGGTAAAAATGAAAAAAATCTTAAATACCTAATGAATCTGACTTTTTAGCCACCATAGTAATGTGTTTAACATAACGAACGTATCGGAGATGTAGTTGTGGGCCAGGTTTGACCGGAAATCAACTGGTAGTCTCATGGTGGCAAGTCATCTGTCAAATATGGTTAGAGCTACCCAACAGCTACTGGATAACTATAACTAGTTAAGCTTATCATCAGTTTCTCTATCAAAAATTGATATAACCAATCGTCATAACATCAACGAAACAACTGTTTATAGATGGCTAAACGATACAATGAAGGAGAAAAATTGAGAAACCATCCCAGGAGGTGAGAGACCCCGCTGCACAACCACAGAAGATGAAGAGCTATAAAGTCAATAGCGTAGGCCTAGACTCCAGAGTCATCCTATCATCATCATCCCCATTATTATTATTACTATTATTATTATTTTTTCAATATTAATCTTACCCGATGATCATGTAGCTGTCAACTCTGTTGCCCGACAGAAATCTAAGGTCGGGATACGCCAGCGATCGCTATACAGGTGGGGGTGTACACAACAGCGCCATCTGTGAGCAGGTACTCAAGTACTTCTTGTCAACAAGAACTTAATTTTTCCTCTGTCGTGCCACCGGCAAGACCTACTAATATGCCGTCCCTAACTGGATTTGTTTTCACAACTTTTTGGTGAAGTACACTATTCCAGTTTTGAGCTTTCGCTATGCAGGGGTTTTATCTTCATTTCAAAACTTGAACTCGTTTTGGATAGATTTAATTATGGTGACGAAGAGAGTATGGACTCTCTTTCACTTTTAAATGGCCGACCCTTCCCTTAGACGGAAGTGTTGGTGACGAAGAGAGTATAGACTCTCTTTCACTTTTTAATGACCGACCCTTCCCTTAGACGGAAGTGTGTTTAGGTTTTTGGTAATTTTGCTTAACAAAGTTATAGATTTATTTTATATCTCTCCGCCATTTATAGGCCTCTTCGATTAACTTTCCATTTATTATAAACTTATAAAAATTAATTTTTATGTTTGTTTATATGCGACCTTTCCTAATAGTAGGCGGTCCTTACTTGGAACCGAAGTTAATTAACATTGAGCCCGTCATATCGTATTTCCTTTTAAGAATTTATGCTATTTTAATTTTAATGTGTTTGAAAGAATTTCTTTGATAGTCTCGTACTGTTTTCAAAGATGAACTAACGTTTAGTTTAGTCTCCGCAGTTGTTAACGTTCAGAACGTTCAACATGCGCTCTATCGTTACGATAGAGAGAGAGTATTTCACGGTTTCACGTTGCAGTAAGAGTAATCCGATTCTAGCGTTTCGTTCATTCTTTCTTAGCTTAAATGGTTTTAATTCTAATAAAGGAACTTTTTATTTGGGAAACCTTTCAGTTTTTTTCCTTTAACAAATAATATGTTTTAACGATATATAATTGGGCTCATCTCTCAGGTTCTAAGTCAAGAGAGAGAGAGAGAGAGATAGAGACGGAGGGAGAGAGAGGAGAATAAACG
The DNA here is from genome assembly GCF_036898095.1 of Palaemon carinicauda. NCBI lineage: Eukaryota > Metazoa > Arthropoda > Malacostraca > Decapoda > Palaemonidae > Palaemon > Palaemon carinicauda. Next base: position 66,717,220 of record NC_090726.1, on the reverse strand, counting down.
TTTCGTTCAAGCGGGAAACGTTGTTCTCGTTTTTTACTCTTCTCCCTAGTCGCTATAGGGGAAGAAGGTAAAACGTTTCTAGAGTTTTATTCTTGTTCCCAGGCTTTATGCGGTGAGAGATTTTAAACGTAGTTTATTTGATCTAGTGTTTAGTCTCTTTTCCAGCCACTGAATTCTTTATCTTTCATTAGGTTTTTCTGTTACATTGTAAAACTGTTTTCGCAATTACTACCTTTTAATGAAGGATAGGATTGCGTGTTTCAGGTACAAATCACTTAAAGTTTTGAGTTCAGTGAAATAAGTGCAAACAGAAAATCAAAAGTGATATGCGCAAAGTGTTACAGTGTTGCGTTCGAGGGTTCGTCTGTTCGTGCCAGTTGTTCACCTAGTCCGATACCTCTTACAAGCTCCCAAGCCCAGGGGAGAAGTAATGTCGAAGGACTTATGGGTTCCACAGGTCTTGATCGACGAACAGACGTTTCCCTCCGTGGTTTCGGGTGTATCTACACACGTTGCCGACGTGATCACCCCACCCACACAAAGACGAGAGAGCCCATTTATTCCTCGTCTGCGGAAGAGGTTTCTCGCAGAAACCATGGACCAAATCTTGCAGCTTTTTAGTGTAAGTCGGTCCCTTCCGCGCAAGTCCAACGGCCTAGGTGTAGCCACTGGGTCAGTTCGGACTCGCTCCAGTCATCCGACGACTGCACACCTCCCAAGAGAGGCAAGGTGGTACCGCAACAGGCAGTAACTCCGTCTGTTGCCGCACCAGCTGTTTTAGACCCTCAGTCACAACGGACAGTAGCTCCGTTTGTTGCCGTCTTTCATAGACCCTAGTGGTCCATGCTGCAGACTATACAGTCTCAGCTTGCTCCTTCATGCAGGAGTATCGTGCTGGAAGGTTGACAATGCACCTGTTAATCTACAACCTGCCACGGTTGTGCGCTCAGCAGATACTGCGGCTGCCTGCTCCCACACTCCACCTGTGAGAGCTCCACCTCCGATGCGCAGTCGACCCTGCCAGACGCATGTTCATGCTGCACCCTCCATTGACATGCGTGAGCTACCGCATCAGCAGTGGGAAGGTGCTGTAGAGCTGCCGTGTTTTGACACAATGCGGCATGCTCCGCAACCCATGCGGCATGCTCCGCAACCCACGGCAGTCCCTCCCACGCACCAACACTCCGCTTTTGTTGTTGCCAGCTCCCACACTCCGACTGCGGAGAAGGTTGACGATGCACCCGTGGGCCTACACCTACCACGGTTGTGCGCCCGGCATGGCTTCCTGCTCCCACACTCTTGTTGTGAGAGCTCCTCCACCCATGCACAGTCAACCCTGCCAGATGTATGATGACTCCCACAGACACACGGAGCACTCCGTTGCCGTGCGTGAGCTACCACAAGCTGCCGTGTTTTGACACGGTGTGTCAGCCTCCGCAACACACTGTGGTTACCGCCACTCGCCCGCAGCAAACTAGTCAGTCAGGAGTTGAGGCTTCCCCACACAACTTTGGTTGTTGCCAACTCACAGACTGTCAAACAGTTACATGACGTTGCCTTCTGGTCTGCTACTAATACACCAGTGCTGTATGTCCACACGCTCCTGTTGTGGTTGACTGTTCAGTTTTTGACAGTTCACAGACTGTCAAGCAGTTTCATAACGTTGCCTTCTGGTCTGCTGCTTTTGCACCAGTGAAACCCTCACTGAGATAACCTAGCTTTTCTCGGACATGGTTCCTGTAGATGAGAAAGTGCTGTTCTCCCTCCTTCTGATATTCCCTTGAGGACTCTGTCATTTGGAGAGGAGCCTTAAGCTGCTTAGCCTCCTATGGACTTTAATTAAAGCATAACATGCTTCCAGGGAGGGTAAATGGTTCCGCTTCAGTCGCTAACCCCGTCTGTTGCCACACCTGCTCCCATAGACCTTGGGCTTTGTTGCAAGACATGCAGTCCAAGCTTAGTCCTTGATAGAGGATTTTTTACGGAGAAGAACCTTCTTGCCAACGACCTTCCTACCGGTTGGTTGTACGCCCTGTTGACGCTGAGGTATCCTGCTCACGTCCGCCAGTTGAGATGGTTCCTCCACCGGTGCGACCCAGTGTGGGTTGCCAGTCGCACGTTGACGTTAAGCTACTCTCGGAGGTGGTTGTGGACGTTCAGTGTGTCACTGGGAAGACGTTCAACAACCAGCAGAGGTGACTTGTTGTGACGCAGTGCGGCAACCTCAGCAACCCGATAAGGGGTTGTCTGCACTACCCAGACAGTCTAGACAGTTTCGGGTTGTCGCTGTACTTCCTCGCATCCCCATGGTTGACAGTTCACAGACTGTGCAGCAGTACCATGATCTTGTGTCTGGCTCCGTCACGCATCCACCAGTGCGACCGGATTCAGCGAGTCAGACGTTGCCCACTCCGTTGCCGTTTCCTCATCAGTTTCGGATGAGGAACCCTCTGATGAGGACATGGCTGAACAAGACGATCAACCCCCAGCCCTGCTATCCATCCAGAAGATGCTGAAGAAGGAATACGGCCCTGTCAGGCTGTGGATGAGTCTGGTTAAGACACTGTCATCCGTGGTTCAATTGGTGTCACTTGGAAGACTACACCTCCGTCCTCTTCGGTTTCATCTAGCTCTTCACTGGAAAAGGACAAGACGCTAGAAGCGGTCTCGATCCCGGTTTCCGGAAGATAAGTCTGGTCTAACCTGATGAAAGGACTTTATCAACCTTTTATAGGGTCTTCCCCTGACTGTTCAGACTCCCAACCACGTTCTCTTCTCAGACGCATCGGACGTAGGCTGGGGTTGCGACCTTAGGCGGTAGGGAATGCTCGGGATTGTGGAACTCGAGTCAAAGGACAATGCATTTTAACTGCAAGAAGCTTCTGGCAGTACGTCTGACCTGGAAAAGCTTCAGGTCTCTCCTTCAAGACAAAGTAGTGGAGGTGAACACGGACAACTCCCTGCTTTGATGTTCTTCTCCTAGCAAGGAGGGACCTACTCTCTGACATGGTGCGAGTTAGCTAGTGACCTCCTCTCCTGTTCAACAGGTCTAGACTTTTCACGAGTAACAAGTTTCTTCCAAGGCAACTTGAATGTCTTAGCAGATTGTCTCAGTAGGAAGGGACAATAATTCCAACATATTGGACCCTCCACAGAGATGTATGCAAGAGACTTTGGGTCACCTGGGGCCAGCCAACCATAGATCTCTTCGCAACCTCGATGTCCAAGAGGCTCTCAATACTTTGCTCACCTATCCCGGACCCAGCAGTGGTTCTTTTAGATGCCTTTCTACTAGATTAGTCTCATCTAGATCTATATGCATTCCCTCCGTTCTAGATTGTCAACAAGGTACTGCAGAAGTTCGCCTCTCACGATGGGACAAAGTTGACACTAGTTGCTTCCCTCTGGCCCGCGAGAGAATAACTTACCGAGGTACTTCGATGGCTAGTAGACGTTCCCAGAACTCTTCCCCTAAGGGTAGACCTGCTACGTCTGCCACGCGTAAGAAGGTACTCCAAGGCCTCCACGCTCTTCGTCTCACTGCCTTCAGAGTATCGAAAGACTCTCGAGAACTAGAGGTTTTTCGAAGGAGGCAACCAGAGCGATTGTTAGAGCAAGGAGAACATCCACCCTTAGAGTCTACCAATCGAAGTGGGAAATCTTCCTAAACTGGTGCAAGTCAGTATCCGTATCCTCGACCAGTACCTCTGTAACTCAAATAGCTGACTTCCTCTTATATCTGAGGAAAGAGCGATCTCTTTCAGCTCCCACTTTCAAGGGTTACAGAAGCATGTTGGCATCAGTCTTCCGTCACAGAGGCTTAGATCTTTCCAACAATAAAGATCTACAGGACCTCCTTAAGTCTTTTGAGACCACGAAGGAGCGTCGTTTGGTTACACCTGGTTGGAATTTAGACGTGGTTCTAAGATTCCTTATGTCAGACAGGTTCGAACCACTTCAATCAGCCTCCCTGAAAGATCTCACCTTTAAGACTCTTTTCCTGATATGCTTAACCACAGCTAAAAGAGTCAGTGAGATTCATGCCTTCAGCAAGAACATCGGATATTCATCCGAAACGGCTACATGTTCTACATCTTGGTTTTCTAGCCAAACACGAGCTGCCTTCTCGGCCTTGACCAATATCGTTCGTTATGCCAAACTTATCGTATGGTTGGAAATGAACTAGAAAGAGTATTATGTCCTGTAAGAGCTCTTAAGTTCTATTTTAAAAACCTTTACGAGGCCCGTCTGAAGCTTTATGGTGTTCAGTTAAGAATTCATCTTTGCCTATGTCAGAGAATTCTTTATCCTATTATTTTCAGACTGTTAATACGAGAAGCTCATTCCCTTCTGAATGAGGAAGACCAAGCTTGGCTGAAGGTAAGGACACACGAAGTTAGAGCTGTCACAACTTCCGTGACCTTTAAACAAAATAGATCTCTGCAAAATATATTCGACGCAACCTTTTGGAAAAGCTAATCAGTGTTCGCGTCTTTTATCTTAAGAATGTCCAGTCTCTTTACGAGAACTGCTACACTCTGGGACCATTCGTAGCAACGAGTGCAGTAGTGGTGGGGGCTCCACCACTACAATTCCCTAATTCCAGAACCTTTTTAATCTTTCTCTTGAAATATTTCTGGGTTGTCCGGAAGGCTAAGAAGCCTTCCGCATCCTGGTTGATTTGGCGGGTGGTCAAATTCTTTCTTGAGAAGCGCCTAGATTAGAGGTTGTGATGAGGTCCTTTAGTACGGGTTGCAGCCCTTCATACTTCAGCACCTAGGTGTCGCTCAGCATCCTAAGAGGATCGCTAGGCTCAGTAAGGAAGACGTACTTAAAAAGGCAGAGTAATGGTTCAAGTCGACTTCCTTACCAGGTACTTATTTATTTTATGTTTGTTATTTTGAATAACTGCTAAAATAAGATACGGGATACTTAGCTTCTAATGTTAACATGTATGCTGGTCTCCACCCACCACCCTGGGTGTGAATCAGCTACATGATCATCGGGTAAGATTAATATTGAAAAATGTTATTTTCCTTAGTAAAATAAATTTTTGAATATACTTACCCGATGATCATGAATTTAAGGACCCTCCCTTCCTCCCCATAGAGAACCAGTGGACCGAGGAGAAAATTGAGTTCTTGTTGACAAGAAGTACTTGAGTACCTGCTCACAGATGGCGCTGTTGTGTACACCCCCACCTGTATAGCGATCGCTGGTGTATCCCGACCTTAGATTTCTGTCGGGCAACAGAGTTGACAGCTACATGATCATCGGGTAAGTATATTCAAAAATTTATTTTACTAAGGAAAATAACATATTATTATTATTATTATTATTATGATTCAAGATACTTTGTTACTGCTTTTCTATAGAATCTGCACATGGTGTATTGGCTCCTCCATGTTGACCAGTTTTTCCAACTTTTTACTATAGTCTATGGGTATCATCAATCACTTTATTTTTTAATTCTGTACATATTGTTTTTGTTATAATTCTTGTAAATCTAGTTTTTAAGTATGATGTCTCTTTTTTATTTCTATTAATTCTTATGCTGTCTGGAGACATTGAGCGAAATCCGGGACCAGTACGTCCTAGATTTTGTCAATGTCGTCTTTTATATTGCAATATTCGTGGTCTTCATGCAAATATCCAAGACCTTACAGTTGCGTCCAGACAGTATGATATTCTTTTGTGCTCAGAAACTTTGGTTTTCAATATGAGGCACTCATCTGAGCTCCTTATAACTGGTTTAAAGAAGCCAATAATGTTGAAACGTGATGCCATCCCTAGGGCCAGGGGAATGGCGGTGTATATTAGGACGGAGTACCCTGCTTCTCATAAGTCCTGCTATCAATGTGGATGTCATGAGATTCAGGTAATAAAAGTTTGTGGCAGGCATAACAACTTTTATTTGTGTTCGATCTACTGGAATCCAGACATAGATGATTCTATCTTCGATTGTCTTCTTACCATTATGGCTAAGATACAAGAAGATGATAGAAAGGCTTCTTTTGTCTTTATTGGTGATTTTAATGCTCACCATAGGGAGTGGTTAAGTTCTATCTCTCCTTCCGATCGCCATGGCTTAAGAGCTTTAGACTTTGCCTCTGAATCAGGCTGTGAGCAAATCATAAATGAAGCTACTCATAGGTCTGGTAATTGCTTGGGCCTTGTATACACTGACTCCCTTGGCGTTATAACAAGTAAGGTTGGTTCTCCAGTTGGGACATCTGATCATGCCTTGATTTCATTAGTAGTGAAGACTGAGCAGCATGTCCCTGATATATCATACTCTTGTAAAATTTATATGAAATCCCAAGCAGACTGGAATGGGATTTTGCATGATCTTTTGTGCTTGAATTGGTCACAATTATATAGTAGTGTAGATACTGTTGTCCCTTTGAATGAGAATCTAGTCAACATAATTGATAAGCATATCCCATCTCGTGTGCTAAGATACCGAGTGAAGGACAAACCGTGGTTCAGTGATGATTGTAGACGTGCTTATTTGGAGAATCAGGAGGCCTATCATCTTTGGAAGGGTAACAGATCAGATTTGACCTGGAACAACTATACTCAGCTTCGAGCTTTTGCTCAGAGAGTTTATGCCTCAACTGAAAAGGAGTACAATTTAACAATAAAAGAAACCCTTTCTGGCACAACTCAGGAACATAATTGGTGGTCTACCCTTAAATCTGCACTCTTTGGTATAGATGCAACAATTCCTCCTTTACTTGAACCAGATGGCTCAGTCACTCACAGTCCAAAGGAAAAGGCAACCCTTTTGGTTGATGTTTTTGACAGTAAACGGAGTAATGAAAAACTTGAACTTCCTCATTCCTGTTTTCCTGAGGCTAGACTAACTAGTTTAGCTTTTCGATCTCGTGAGATTAAAGCTCTGTTGATGGACTTTGATGCTTATGGAGGTGTAGACCCAAATGATATTTTTCCTTTGTTTTTTTATAAAGACAGCAGATTTCTTAGCTCCAAAGTTATCTGTTATTTTGCGCAAGTTAGCAAGAAGAGGAGCTTTTAGCACTTGTTGGAGAATTGGTAATGTTACTCCTCTATGTAAATGTGTTTGTGGTAGCTCAAGTCCCACTTATTACCGCCCAATTTCCATAACTCCCATGTTATCTAAAGTTTTAGAACGTCTTCTGGCAAAACGTCTTAATAGGTTTGCTGAAGGTAATCATCTACTCCCTAGTTTGCAATTTGGTTTTCGTAAAGGCCTTGGAGCATGTGATGCCCTTCTTACAATCTCCAATGCTGTACAGAAATCCCTTGATTGTGGTCAGGAAGTTCGTATGATTGGCCTTGATTTTAGTGCTGCCTTTGTCCGTGTTAATCATGAGGCCCTTGTTTTCAAACTCAAACAGTTGGGAGTGAGTGGGTCGTTTCTTAGCATTATTATTGATTTTTTAAGTAAGAGATCTCAAAGAGTTGTTGTTGATGGGTCCCATAGTGAGTATAGGAATGTGATATCCGGTGTTCCACAGAGTAGTGTTCTTGGCCCATTACTTTTCATACTATATACACATGACATGTGGTTTGGCCTAGAAAACTAGCTTGTTGCATATGCAGATGATGCTACTCTCTTTGCATCAATTCCATCCCCTGAATGTAGATCTGGGGTTGGTGAATCCCTTAATAGAGATTTAGCTAAAATTAGTGCATGATGCAAATTATGGGGTATGAAGTTGAATGCTAACAAAACTCAAAGTATGATTGTAAGTAGGTCAAGGACGGTGGCTCCTCAACATCCAGATCTCAGTATTGATAATGTTTCTTTAAATTTGTATGAATCTTTATAATTTTAGGTGTGATTCTTGACAGCAAATTTAGTTTTGAGAAACACATTATGTCTGTGTCTTATTCAATTGCACAAAAATTGGCTTATTGAGAAAGTCTTTTAAGATTTTCGGTGATCAATCTATTCTGAAGAAGTGTTTTAATTCTTTTTGTCTACCTTGTTTTTAGTATTGTTCTCCTGTCTGGTCTTCAGCTGCTGATTCTCATCTTAATTTGTTGGACAGAAACTTACAGTCTATTAAATTTCTTATTCCTGATCTCGATATTATTCTCTGGCACCGTCATTCAATTAGTTCGTTATGCATGTTGCATAAGATTTTTCATAACTCTGACCATCCTTTACATTCAGATCTCCCTGGACAATTCTATCCTGTTCGTAATACTAGGCAGGCAGTTAATTCTAGTAGCCAGGCCTTCTCCATCTTGAGGCTCAATACTACACAGTATTCTAGAAGTTTTATTCCTGCTGTTACCAAGTTGTGGAATGATCTTCCTAATCGGGTAGTTGAATCAGTAGAACTTCAAAAGTTCAAAGTTGGAGCAAATGTTTTTATGTTGACCAGGCTGACATGAGTCTTGTTATAGTTTGTATATGACATATCTGTTTTTGACGTTGTTAACAGTTTATATAGGACATATCTGTTTTGACGCTGTTGCTGTTTTTAGAATGATATATTGTTAATTTATTCTCATCATTTATTTATTTCCTTTCCTCACTGGGCTATTTTTCCCTATTGGAGCCCTTGGGCTTATAGCATCTTTCTTTTCCAACTAGGGTTGTAGCTTGGCTAGTAGTAATAATAATAATAATAATAATAATAATAATAATAATAATAATAATAACAATGATAATAATAATAATACCTGTGGCTGAACATGTCTAACCTGATTATGGGCTTGTGTTTGTAAAGTAAAAGTAAAATAATAGAGAGATAGAATTAGTTATATTTCTAATAGTGAAGATAACTCACCACCTCACCTATTTATTTTTTTCTCAAACTGAAGAAACCTGTTGTGAGACTAGAATTATATAAGTAGCATTGGCTATAGTCTATGACTTGTGATAATTAATTGCAAGTTTTCAAATCATGATCCTAACTAACGTTTGTTTTATACACCTAAACGACATAAGCAAAAAATAAGTAATAACTTTGAAATCATATCCCAAATGTATAAATTGTTATCATGCTTAAATTTTTTATCTGGACGCCCTCTTTCCCACTTTCCTTCTATCCAGACAGATAGTTCAAAGACTAGTCTCACTGACTATCGTTGAGTCACGTTGACAAATGGATTCGTGCTACAGTAACATATTCAATTATTGTTCTGAAATATCATTTTAGCATGAAATGTTTTTTTTTTTCTTCTTCTTTTTAACAATCTAACATTTTTCAATGATGAAATTATACATAACAAGTGACCAACATTGCCTTATGCATACACATGTTTACAAATTGGAATATAAGATTTAATACTAAGTGGCAACTTAAGAACAACGCTTGTCCAATGCAAAAATAAAAAAGTATGACCGGTTTTGGTGCATACTGCACCAAAAATTATTTATTTTATGTTTAAATTGTATTCCTTGTCAGTTGAAGCATAAACTCTGAGTAACAGCTCATAGCTGAGTATAGTTATTCCAAGTCAAACCTGATATGTCACTTTCCAAAAATGATAGGCCTCCTGCTTCTAAATAAGCGTGTCTACAATCATCATTGAATCAGGGTTTGTCTTTCACTTAGTATTTTAGTACACAAGAAGGGATACGCCTATCAGTTATGTTGACCAGATCCTCGTTCAAAAGAATAACAGACTCAACGCTTTCTTACAATTGTGACAGTTTCAAATGCAAAAGATCACTCAAAATACCATTTCAATCTGCTTGAGATTTTGTATATATCTAACATGAGTGTTAAACATCAGGGCATGATCAGACATTCCAACTGGAGAACCAGCCTTACTTTTATAATGCCAGGTGAGTCAGTATATACTAGGTCGAAGCAGTTATCAGACCTGTGAGTATCTTCAATTATTATTTGCTCACATCCTGATTCAGAGGGAAAGTCCGACACTCTTGAGTAGAATAAACCAAATTTAAAAAGGCCTTTCTGCCATCTTATATCTTAGCCATAATGGTAAGAAGAAAATCAGAGACTAAATCATCCAAGTACGGATTCTGATAAATTGAATTCAATTAAAAATTGTTATGCCTACCACAAAATTTTATTACCTGAATCACATGATTTTCACATTCATAGCGGGACTTATGAGAAGCAGGGTACACAGTCTTAATATACACTGCCATTCCTCTTGCCCTATAAATGCCATCCTATTTCAAAATTATTTGTGTCTTAATAATTACTTGGAATAAGGAGCTCAGATGAGTGCCTCATCTGAAAAACCAAAGTTTCTGAGCATAATAGAATAGCATACTGTCTGAAGGCAACTGTAAGGTCGGTAATATTCCCATGCAGTCCACGAATATTGCAATACATTAGACGACACTTGCGAAGTCTAACATGAACTGGTTCTGGATTTTGCTCCATATCTCCAGACAGAACAAGAATTAAAAGCAATGATAAGCTCTCATCTTATTTGAAAACAGTCTTAACAATAATGATAAAAAAAAATATTTACACGAATACATATAAACCAACTTATAATAAAATCTATATGCTAAAGATAAGATGTCAGATAAAATTGGTCAGCATGGTGGAGGAGCTGATACACCTTAAAAGGCCAGGTACCCTTCAGGGTAACCACTTTTAACTGAAGGGATTACAGTAATGATGCATTTGAAAATTAATACCAGAGAGGAAGATAAAGAAACAGATAGGGAAAAGGCAATCTCTTGATAAACCACCAGGCGCCTGTGGCCCTTCTATTAAACCCGCCTGAAAGACCATTAAAAAAAAAAAAAATAGCAAGAGAAAACAGATAGAATAGTGGGCCTGAGTTTACCCACAAGCAAGAGAACAGGTATCAGGTTGGGGGTTGTCTCCATCATTTTCAGGAATGGTGGACATTTACTTTGTGGGGATAGAATATAGTTTACAAGGATCTCGGTTGGTTGTGGTTAGCAAAACCTCCTCTACGCCACATTTTTCGTCAGCCCAGGCCCCTGAAATTAGACTCCTTTGTAAGCAAAATCCTGAATAAAGGAGTCATAGAAAGGTGTAGGTTTCTAAAATTCAAGGGTTAATTATTCAGTGTATCAAAGAAAGACTCCCCATAGAGAAGAGTGATCCCCAACCTGCCTCATCTCAACAAACAAATCGTATGCAATCCATTCAGTATGACGACCATCAAACATGTCTGTCAATTACTACACCAATGGACTTGGATCTGTACTACAAATCTAAAAGACGTCTATTAGCACAACCTTATTTCCCACCACTTCCATCCTTACGTAGGGTTTTGGCTAGGGAGGTGGGTTTACAGGTTCAAAGCAATGCCATTCAGCCTCAACATTGTCCAAGAGTGTTTACCAAACTAGTAAAGATGGTGATAAAATTCCTGCAACTACAGGGAGTTCAGAGCATAGCCTATTTAGATGAATGACTTATCTGGGAAGAGACAAAAGAGTTATGCAACAAATAAACAATTAAGATCTTTCATGTTCTGCAGAGCGTGGGTTTCCTAACCAACATTACAAAGTCAAGAATAATACCGAGAAGGATATTTCAGTGGATAGGTCTCCAATGGAATTTGGGGACAGCCACTCTAATTCCTTACAAAAGCATCTCAAAAAGAATTGTAAGCAGGGTCAGATCCTTCCAGACGGCAACTAGAGAAGGTTTTGGGCCTTTTTCAGTTTGCCTCAATAGTAGACTTGGTGTTGAAGAACGGGTTAAAATATCTCAACTGGGCGTGGAAAACAGCGACTTGAAAGGAGTTTCAGGACCATTGAGCCCAATTGCCCAGTCAGTACAAAAAAAATTTTCAGGTCATGGGTGATGTCAAATTCATTGGACAGGTCAGCTCCATTGGTTCCTTTCTCCATTGGTGGCACATACTGTATATAATTATGGTTGTTCCTTCACTAAGCATTCTCCACGTGTTGCAACTTCACCCACCACATGGAAAACACTGTTTTTTTTCATATGAACACTATATGCTCTTGACAAAGCAATGGTAATAATGTTTAGCCACCCAAAAATCTAGACATACACATTCCCTACTTTTACCATGGTCTAGCAAGTGTAACAAATTTCAGATTTGTTGTGAACCAAAATGTCTTATAATAGACCTGTTTAGGACACAAGGGAAATAACCCACGGAACTGGACCATTTGCTGTAGTGTCCAAGAAGGTTAGAATGGTGGAAATGATGTACAGAAAACCAAAGATGAAAGTCATAATAGCAGCTGGGGAAACAGATGCCTTTGAAGTTAGTGTCGGATTACATCAGGGATCAGCATTAACACCATTATTATTTGTATTGGTCATGGAAGTGTTAGGTGAAGAGATCAAAAATAAAGATTTGTGTGATTAGCTAGATGCAGATGATTTAGTGATTACCGCTGATTGATTGATTGAGGTTTTCTGGCATCCTCAAATCAACTGATTACCTCTGAAAATGAGGAAGACTTATAAAAAAGAGTTGTAGACTGGCAAGTCTCTTTGAGGAGGGGTGACTTGAGGTTAAATGTAAATAAGACTTGAGGTTATGGTGAACAGTAAGGAAAGCAGGGACAGGATAGCTACACTTGAAAGTAGAGGTTCTGTTATAAAACAAGTGGAACAATTTAGATACTCGGGATCTACTATAAGTTGACAATAGGATAAAAGCCGCTTGGGGGAAGTACAGGGAGGTAGCAGGAATATTATGTGATAAGAAAATGCCAATCAAGCTAAAAGTCAAGATCTATAGCACATTAATAAGACCAGTGTTAATGTATGGATCAGAAACGTGGGTTCTAAGACAAAAATAAGTTGCAAAGCTTTAAAGAACAGAGATTGAAACACTGATGTCGACTGTGAGAATTTCACTGCTTGAAAGATTAGAGAATGATTAAATAAGAAGAATGGCAGGCTTAGTAAAGATTACAGAAGTGATAAGTGTCACGAATGAGATGGTATGGGCACGGGTTGAGGGTGAACAGTGGGGAGGGAGTGAGGAGGGCTCGGGAGGAATCTGTTAGGGGGAGAAGATCGAGAGGGAGGCAGAGAATTAGATGGCAAAATAAGGTGAAGTATGATATGGAGAGATCAGGTTAGATGAAAGAGGCTGCCTTTGATAGAAGGCGTTGGAGAGGTCACATCAGGCAACCGACCCCTTAATATAGGGATAATGGTTTAAAGGTTTAAAGGCCGCTCATGAATGGCAGAGGCAAGGGACAGTGACATTGCCCTATCGAGCAGGACAATGCCCTAAAGACTGACCATATATATATATATATATATATATATATATATATATATATATATATATATATATATATATATATATCTCCACCCAAGCTAGGACTAAGGAGGGCCAAGCAATGGTTGCTGATGACTCAATAGATAGACCTATAGGCACCCCCAACCCCCCATCCTTAGATCACAAGGATGGTGAGGCTGCAGTGACCAAAACAAGTTTAAGCGGGACTCGAACCCGAGTCTGGCGTTCACCAGTCAGGGACGTTATCACATCGGCCACTGCAACCTTAAAGAAGAAGTCTGAGAAAATTGCCACACTAATTCAATATGGTCAGACGAACCCTTTTAGAAGTGGTTCACCCAAACACATCCACTTTACATCTAATCACCTGAGGACTTTGGATGACATTCTCGAGCTCAGGGTTTTCGTGACCCTCTAGATTGTCTTTTAAAATTCTTTAAAGACAGTCTACCATTTTTTTGTATCAAAAGCAATAGTTTGTTAATTTTTATGATGGTTAGTTTAATGATGTATCATTAACTAGAGTTATTTAGATTCATAATGATAAAACTTTTAAGGTGTCCTTTTAGGAAAAGAATTTCCTTTTAATCTCTCCTTTTGAAAAGTATTTTCAATCTTAGCTTAATTTGGTATTCAAGCATCTGGCATTAGACATCTACTTTCAGGCATTGTAATGGATATGTTAAAGCGAATAATCAGGTCTACTTGTTAAGATTATAATGTGGTTTTATTTGAATGTTTGGGAAACTCACTTATAGATTAACCAGCTAAGTGCTTTAAGAGCTAAATTGTTTTAAGACTAGGTATTAGTTACAGTTTCCCTTTTCACTTCCTCTAAGTAAAATTTTTTAAGTATTTTTTCTGAGAATAGTGGCCCTTGTTTAGTAAGAGACATTTATTATATTTTGAACCAACTATGGATATTTCAGGTAGTTCCCCTAATTATTTGAGATTAGAATGTCAATTCATCTTCTTTCCAAAAGGCAGTGTATTTTCTTGTTAAAGATTTTGAGCTTAGGAGCTCACCAAGCTTGGATCAAATCTTATGTAAGTTTCTAGATATTATGAGTAAACATACAGTTCTTAAATTTTGCAGATAGATTTCATTGGGAGAAGATACAGACAGTCCAGTAAAGTACCAGTTTGGTGTTAGATGGGCATTATCTTGAAAAAATCGTGACTTTCTTATCAAGCGTATTGGCATTTAGGTCCTATGATGGCTGTTGTTGTGGCCTTCTAAATCTTTTGAATAGAATTAAGTTATAGAATTCTTTTTTGATAATTCAAATATTGTTAAAGAACAATCTGGAGCCCTATTAGCAGTGTTTTTAGAGCACTCCCATTAAATTTTAGGCCTATTGAGGGAAGAATTCTAATTAGGTTATATATTTCAAATTTCTTAAACCTATCTCTTTCTTTCACTGGCATTCCACCTCAACCAGAGTGTCGGAGACATTAATATGAACATTATAGAATGTTCATGAAAGGGATTTTGACGAAGGAAAAATCTATTTCTGGGGAGAGACCTGTGGCGCCCGGTGAAAAGAGTCCTTCTTATATACCTTTTCTGATAAAACCTTCCAATTATACCAGAGAAAGATAAAAGCATGGAATGCTGAGGTTACAACCCTCGCGCGAGCACCTTTAGGGTGTCGTGTATAAAGCAAAGGCGCGTGAAATCCACTATTCACAGGTTGTCTTCCATTTAGTTAATTCCTTCGTCAAAGGGATGGGCCGATACAAAGGCCCTTGCCAACCACCAGCGCCACACCACCCACGCCACGACGCGAGCGCCATCTGAACAACATCCTTCTTTTTGGACTGATAGAATAGTGTGTAATTTGTGGTGCTCTCGATCGTTTTTAACAGTCATGGATTTATTTTGTCATGTCCGAAGCTCCATCTTCACACATTCCAATGTTAAGTACCATAGTTTGTTTTGACAGTATTTTATTGTACCGGGCTTTTGTTTTATATCCAGTATAGTCTGTTTTATTATTCCCGTCTGGCCTTTCATGGCGGCCATTGTTTGTAAATAAACAGAATATTAATAAAAAATTTCTTTAGTTTTATACCCACCTGATTTCAAGGAATAGGGAATACTTTCAACTTTGAAACAATAGTAGGAAACTGTTGGCATGCTACTTACCAAAAACTGGTAGATAGTCTCATTATATAACTGGGGTATGTATCATTTGAAAGAAAATGATGGGAATTTTTTTATGAAATTTTCCTGGTACATGTCGATAAAACAATCTCCTGGAGAAGAAGCAATGTAAACATCAGGTCAGTATAGAAATAGAAAAAAATTATTATTAATCTGTTTGTGTTGTTACTTTTATATTGTACTGTAATGGAGTCTAATTCTGTAATTAGTTGTGAAAATTAAGGTCTGCTTCATATAAGTGGTTTGAATCCGAGCAGTTTAGAAATCAATGAAGATCAATAAGGCCCTTCACACACTGTGCGTGTAGAAGATTATCCAGATGTTAGCCATTTGCTAGCTGCATTCATTGCTAATCCGTGCGGTGCCGTACGGTTTAGAGTGCTTAAGAAATCTATGACTCCCTTCAGAGTCAGACGGAAGGTTTTCCCCAGTTTGGTAGTCGTGGTTCAGCTGTTGCAGAAGGTGGACGCTCCTCTACTGCTGCAATTTTTCAGTGATTAATATGAAGAGCCTTATTATTATTAGAATACTGATTATTGTAATTATTATTATGCACTGTAATAGCAGAGGTACACTATGAATATGATTATATTTTACAGAACATTGTAACTCATTTATCTTCCTGTTTATTATATACACAAAGACCAGTCTGTTTTTACGTCCTCCATCTCAAACAAACGCCGACAGACTGAGTATTCTGTATTCCGTGTTGAACTTGACGCAGAAGAACTGCACGGGAAACAACCACTCGTGTGAAGATATGCTTTTTTGACATGCAGAAATATTCCGCACGGATTCAATCTGCTCGTGTGAAATGGGCATAAGAGATGTTTGATGGCTTTATGAAAAGTAATTAAAAAAATGGAAAAAGATGAATAAGCATAGAACAAATTCAAATGGTATCAATGTTTTGACTTTATAATTTTGATTTTGTGCTTTGCACTTTTACATAATGATATTATGATGTACTGTAGTATGGAACATTTACTTGTTTACATAATGAGGTTATAATGTAGTATAAAATATTTACTTTATCTGATTTACTTTAGAATGCTGTGTTAAAAGAATACCTGGACCAAGAAAAATTATCCCTGAAGAAAATGCAAGAAGAAGTGGAATCTCAAAGACAAAATTATCATGGCATGAGAGGAGAACAGCAAATTCGGCTGTCCCAAATAGCTAGTCAAACACAAGCATTGCATACTCAACAAGAAAAGCTACAAAGGGTAAGTTTTTTCATAGCTTTACATATAAGGAAGTATAGATCCACTAAAAAATTACAATAGGGATAAATGGGTAGTATTTTCTCTAGAGATAGCAACCTATGTGGAAACCACTCACTTGATTTAGCCCTTCACTCAAGGTGGTGCCCAAGAGTGTGGCACTTGGAGCCAGCAAACAAGTGAAATTTGAGGTACAAATGATGACCTGTTTACTCACGCTACCCTATAATGATGCATTGCACCTATTAACAAAGGTGCTAAACCTCGCAACACTTCACTAAGGATGAAGCCTGCACTTTGGAAAGGCATTGACGTGAGAGCTAAGATGCTTACTGCCATGACTCTTGTTAGATTGTTGATGTTTTTCCTTGCCATCTGACAGTAATCATTTTTTTTTTTTTGTACAACCTGTTTATTCATCATTTTCAATACTTCATCATTATTACCTATCACCATCACATACTACATTCATCTAATACGGACTAGGGAACATTGAATATCTTAATCAGTTACAATGGACTGTTTTTTGGATTAGATTGGGGCTTCTCCATACTGTACCTTTAAGAATAATTGGAACTATTTTCTGGTTTTTTCTTCTATTTTGTAAAATTCTTATCTTTATATTTCTGACTTGATTTATCTCAACATTGTCATTATCCTGGTTTGATAATCAATTACCACAGTATTGAGTATTTTCCTAACCTACATAAATCATTCCAGATATTCATTTTTTCACTATTCCTCCAACTATTCCTCCCCCCCCCCCTTTT
The DNA here is from genome assembly GCF_036898095.1 of Palaemon carinicauda. Lineage (NCBI taxonomy): Eukaryota > Metazoa > Arthropoda > Malacostraca > Decapoda > Palaemonidae > Palaemon > Palaemon carinicauda. Next base: position 66,699,860 of record NC_090726.1, on the reverse strand, counting down.
AGGTGTAAGGTATATCAGCTTTTGAAAACTTGGATAATGAACAGTTATTCCTGTATAATGTACAATATATATACAGTGGGGTCCCGAATTATGCAAGAATTTAGTCAATCCACGACCCCACATAAATGGAAAATAGCATATTTCGAAACACCTAAATGGAATAATTCCATTAGGGCCAGAGCAAACTGCAACTTACCCATTCAAACGTTTTTACTACCCAATTTCAATACTTAATATATACTATACTGTATTTTTTTAATATTGAACTGTTCATATGGTTAGATAATGTTTTAGAGCTTTAATAACTTGAAAACGGTTAAAATTACACCTTGGTTGGGTGTAAATACTGTATATTTCTGTGTATAACACGGCCTAAAATTAGGACAAATTTTAATGAATTTAAGTCATATCTGCTGTCTAAGATGACTGGTAAATTTCTAAACCATCAGTGCATAGACGAGCTTTTACTGTAGCTATCGTGACTTAAGATGGAATCACAATAGTGCATTTATAAAGACCAGTAAGCAGTCATTTATCTTTTATTTTGTAAGGGAAATATTATGAACATTATGCAGTGTGAGATGCGTAGAAAATTATAATTGTTGTATTGAATTGTTTGTCATAATATAATTCTTTTTGTTGAGTGTTTTTTGAAGAGTAAAGTACATTCAATAGTTGTTTGACTCTAAGCAATCGTGAACGAGTTGTTAAAGTTTGTTTTTGGCGAATGCGGGTCACGCATGCGTGGATCGTCAGTCGTCTTTGAGTGATTTGACTCAGAATCGAGTTAGTACCGGCTCACTTACGTGACTGTGAGGGTCATAGTTACCCTACGGTATCTCAGGGGAGGGAAGGAATTAACACACCCACGAGAGGAGTTCTTATCATCATGGATTAAGCTAAGTCAAAATTTTATAAGTGTTTTGTGATGTTAGTGATATTGAAGGGCATGCATGCACGTTAGATATCGTTACTAGCAGACATTTGTAAAATAAAACTATATTTAGCATTGATATTGGTGTTGATACGTGAATATGTTTTATAGATGTTTTTACTAATATTGCGTGTCATGAGAAAGTGTTCGTTACGTCGGGTTGTTATGACTAGGTTGGTATTGGCAGTTTAGAAAACCGTTGACGCCGTATTTTTTTTTCTTTTTTTTTTTTACCGTGAATCATGTGAGGAGATTGAAAATTTTATATGCGTTATCATTTTGAATTGATCAGTGTTAATCGTTGCCACTAATTAAAAACATTTAAGTATGAAAATTATTTTACACTAGTAGTGATTTTTATTGAAAAATAATTTTAAGTGGAAATGATAATTTTGTTAAGTTGTTGAGTTTCGGCAATTCGCTAATAGTTGAAAGTGAAGTTAATAAATTGATTCTTTCCTATGGTGAAATTTTCGAGTTATGTGTTAGTGAGTTGCGCCGACATTGATAATATCGTCGCACAAGGCGGCCATTTTGTCAATGATCGGGTATCCATTGATGGGTTAAACTAGTCTCGGCATTAATTAAGAATAACGTTGTCGCACAGGCGGCCATCTTGTTAATGACCAAGCAACTAAGTTGAAGTTTGTTTAAAACGAAAACTCTATGGGAAAGAATTTGATATAATTGTGCTGTTGAAAATAATGTACATAATGCACTAAGTAATTATTAGGTAGTTCCTTCATACACCCATACTTGGTCTATTTTTCTACTGTAGTGAACAGTTTAGTGAATTATTAACAATGAGGGACTACGCATCTTACATTGCATTAGTTATAAGTTGTATGTAATTATGGTGATAAGTTTTTAACTGAATTTCTCTTGAAGTGTGTTAATTAATTGCATTTAATGGGGTGGTTATCTATAAAAAATTGTTGAAATTGTATATTCTACATGAACAGTTGTTTGTTGAAATTGCTGAAAATTTGAAAATTTATATTGGTTTTAGCTGGTTTGAAGCTTTGGTGAGGTCACGAGGTGGTTACAAGGGTGTAATCACCAAATGGATAAATAAGATAGACTCTGCTATTGCTGCAGGTAATGTCAATACATTGTCTTCAATTAAAGATTTAATTATGAAACAAATGAAAACTGTGCACGACCTGAATGAAAAGATATTAGCCTTAACCACTGAAGAAGATCGAATGAAAGAAGTGGGAGAGCAAGCAGAGTATGAAGTAGTAATTGGGGAACATTGGTATAAGTTGATCAATGCCATCACAGTGATATCAGGAAACGGTTCTCCTGGAAATCCTCCGACCACACCTAACACTAATGTTAGATTGCCGAAATTGGATCTCCCACATTTTACCGGAGATGTGTTGGAGTGGAATTCCTTTTGGGAATTGTACAATGTGTCGGTACACCAGCAAGGGGATTTAGAACTAATTCAGAAATTCTCATATCAGCAAAGTTTGCTCACAGGAGATGCTCTAAAATTGATTTCAGGATTTAAGTTGGAAGCTGCGAACTATTCACAAGCTATATCTCTTCTCCAAGCCACTTATGGGAAAAAGGATGGGATCAAACGAGTTCTAGTAAGAAGATTACTAGAAATGGAGTCTCCATCTCCTGATTCAGAATCATTGCAATCATTCAGATCATTAGAGAGCGAAAACCTGAAGTTGAATGAGCTCTACACTATTTTGCTTCATGGTAAGTTGCCTAAGAGTGTTAGTGAAACTGTAAAACGCAGATGTGGAGATGATTGGCTTGTATTTGACACATTTAAGAAATATCTAGAAGAAGAAATTCACAATCTAAGATCTTTCGTCTCAGTGGATGTAAATAAACCTGGAACTCTATCAACAATATCTACGTTCACAGTGAATCAATCACAATATGTTAGACCTAAGAATGGATGAAGGTGGATGAAGAAGGACAGGCAGAAGTCTATTGAGATTTCTTTTGGCCTTTTTGCTTCAACGAAAGCAACCCACTTTTTCCAAGACGATTCATATTGTCTTCTGGTTGACTTTGAATTGTATTTTTCTAAGAAGTCTATACTGCCTTTTGAGATCCCAAATCTTTTCTTTACTGCCAAGGCAAGAAAACCATGAGATGAAGGTTTTGGGTTCTCTGTGATGAAGCGAAGACAGTCGACTTCTGAACCAGTTGAGATAGAGCTGGGTTCGGTAGAGGGACCAGCCTCAGTTTTAGTTCCATCACCGGAGGGAACCAATTGCTCTTGGCCCACTTGGGGGCCACTAGAGCTGCAGTTCCCTTGAAGGATCTCAGCTTGTTGAGGACCTTCAGCAGGAGATTGGTTGGAGGGAACAGGTAGATCCGGGTCCATTTGTTCCAATCGAGGGACATGGCGTCCATCGCCTCTACCAGAGGGTCCTTGTATGGGGCTACATATCGAGGTAGTTTCTTGTTGTCGCTCGTCGCGAAGAGGTCGATCTGCAGTTCCGGGACTTGATTCAAGATGAAGGAGAATGAGTCTGCGTCTAGGGACCATTCTGACTCTATCGGCTTTTGCCTGGATAGAGCGTCCGCCGTCACATTGCGGAACCCTCGTAGGTGAACTGCTGATAAGTGCCATCTCTTCTTTTTCGCTAAACGAAAGATGGCTAACATCACATGGTTGATGTCGGGCGATCTCGAGCCTTGTCGGTTCAGACATCTCACTATCACTTTGCTGTCCAAGACCAGCCTGATGTGGGCTGATCTGTGAGGGGATAGTTTCTTCAGCATCAAGAGGACTGCCATGGCCTCCTGAATATTGATGTGAAAGGTCTTGAACAGGGATGACCAAGTCCCTTGAGCTTTCCTTTGATGGGAGTGACCTCCCCATCCTTCCGTCGAGGCATCCGTGTGGATGGTCACCAATGGGGGAGGTGGTTGTAAGGAACGGTCCTCGTTAGGCTCTTGACGTTTGACCACGGCTTGAGAACTGATCGTAGTAAGGTCGGTATCGGTCTTTGTAGATCTCTTCGAGCGTTTGATGCGTATCTTCTCCAGACTCCTGATGCATCTTTCAGCTGTGCTCTTAGCACTGGGTCTGTTACTGCTGCAAACTGGAGAGAGCCCAGTACTCTTTCCTGTTGGTGTCTTGAGATCCTGTCGGATTTCAGTAGTCTCTTGACAGACCCCGCGATCTCTGTCCTCTTCTTTGGTGGAATGGAGAGGCAGTGTGACTTCAAGTTCCAACGGATTCTCAACCATTGAAACTCCTGAGCTGGAGAGAGTCGAGACTTCTTGAAGTTGATCTTGAATCCCAGATGTTCCAGGAACTGGATCTCTTTCTTGGATGCTTGCAGACAAGAAGTCTTGGGTGCTGCCTACACCAGCCAGTCGTCCAGGTACGCTGCCACCTGAACGCCTTCTAGGCGTAGTTGTTGTACGACTGTGTCCGCAAGTTTTGTGAAGATCCTTTGGGCTATGTTTAGTCCGAAGGGCATGGCTCTCAAGACATGCTTTGTCTTCTGTAGCTTGAATCCTAGGTAGGAGGAGAGGGGGCGGCTGACTGGGAGGTGCCAGTAAGCATCTGCCAGGTCTATTGAGACTGTGTACGCCCCTTTTGGTAACAGGGTCCTTATGTGTTGAAGGGTTAACATCCTGAACTTGTTGTTTTCGATGAACTTGTTGAATGGCGACAAATCCAGAAAGACTGAGTTTGTCCGAGTCCTTCTTGGGAACACAAAACAGCCTTCCCTGGAATTTGATGGACTTTGCTTTCCTTATAACCTTTTTGCTCAAGAGTTTTAAGGTATATTCTTCCAGTAAGGGGGGGAGTGTTGGAAAAATTGAGGAAATGAAGGTGGAGACATATTCCATTTCCATCTTAGTCCATTTTTGATTAGGTTGAGGGCCCAGGGATCGAAGGTCCAACGATCTCGAAAGTGTTGGAGTCTCCCTCCTACCTGAAGCATCTCATTGCTTAGGTGGTCAGGAGGGCTTGCCACCTTGACCGCGTCCTCCCCTGCCTCGGGAGGGGTGTCTTGAGGAGCCCCGTCGAGAACCTCTTCCTTTCGGTTGAAAGGTAGTAGTTTACCTCCCAAACCCTGGGTTGAAAGCTGGTGACTGGGCAACCAGCTGTTGTGGGACCACTTGGAAGGTGGTCTGTGGTTGAGCAACCACTTGGGGCATCGCGGTCATGGTGACCGTAGGATGTTGCTGATGCGGCCGAGAAGATAGTCTTGGCTTCTTTGACTTCTGCTTTGGTTGAGGACCCTCATCCT
>NC_090726.1:66682182-66689682 GCF_036898095.1 Palaemon carinicauda | reverse complement strand
TATATATATATATATATATATATATGTGTGTGTGTGTGTGTATATATATATATACAGTATATATATATATATATATATATATATATATATATATATATATATATATATATATATATATATATATATATATATATGTATATATATATATATATATATATATATATATATATATACAGTATATATATATATATATATATATATATATATATATATATATATGTATGTATGTATGTATGTATTTATATATTTATATATAAATATATATGTTTATATATATGTTTATATATATGTATATATATTTTTGGGCTCAAGCCATGACGTCCTAATGGAAGGTTCCTTTAGTAGCTTCCGAAGGGTATATATGACTACAGTGATATTCCCAGAGAATCAAACCAAAGGTTTCACAGAATTCTAACTTCTGGCGCGAGTACCTTTAAGATTACTCTCAAGGGTATCGTATATCATCAGGGGACGTATTCTTGACACGCCACATGGCAATCTGCACCCCGAATAGCCTTTACGCCTCTAGGCTCTAGGGGGAAAACGTGGCAGAATAGAAGGGTAACCGCAACAAAGATTACCCTGGGTCCCCTTCTACAGTCGTATCAAAACCGCGCCAACTCCCTCTGGCGGTCATTCCTTTATCTGTAGCAACTCGCTACGGTGGTGTTCCCTGTCGATCTGACATTTCCGATCGATTTTTGGGAATCTTTATGCTTCTACGGCTTCTTTCTCCATCTAGAAAGTTGAGTACTGATTCTTTACAATATGTAATTTAGTTCCAGCTTCGCAATGAAATTGTGTATTTCTTGTGTGTGGATCTTCGCCGATCGCCGGTGTCGCCATGGCGCTGTCGTTCTTGGTACATGTGCTATTTAGTTAGCAGAACGATATTCCGGTGTAAATAGCTTAATCATTGTTATGAAAGCTATTTAGGCATTATATATTGTAAAGATATCTATAAGCATATTTTTCCCTTTCCGTGGCGATCGTATATGTCAGAGTTTTGGTGATTTAGGTAACCGAAATCTCGTCATGTCTGGGTAACATAACCTAGACAACATATACTTTCGTCATTTCCCCGGTTACCCTTGTGTTTTGGTTATCATTCCTGGAGATCGATATCTCCTGGAATTATATTAACCATCATCAATCTCACTAGAGATTTATGGGTAATCTGTCTTCCCTCTGAGAGTAGCCTTAGGCTACAACTCTCTGCGTCGGCCTTGAATTTCGAATTCAGGCATGACTAGCCTAGAGTTTTCTGTCTCATCCCTTAACGGCCGTCGGCAAGTTTTGGGATTCGATCAGAACCTCAGAGTATTTAGTCTTTGTCGGCAGTTGGTCGGCGGGATGATTGCATTCCCTTGCCGTCGGAACTACCGGCATAGGAGGCTAGCCCTCCCTAGACTACACCTGAAGTGGTCGAATGTTACCGCCACCTTCTCCCTGTGGTCTAGTAGACTAGTCCTATGCTCGCCGACCCTAGGCTATAGAGTCGTATACTCTTGTGGCCTAGGATGGCGCCGGCATTGGAACTCTGTTTCTCCCTTGTTGAGAGGAACGGCATGAGCTGCCGTCCCCTTAACTGTATTAGCACCTCCTAAGCTGGAGAATAAATGATTCTCCTGCCGCTTGTGGTCGTGCCGGTACTGAAACAGTTTCTTCAAGGTGTGTAGATCCGGCAACATTGCCGGACCTCCTATACCTCATATAGGACCCTTTCCCCTCCCCTCTCTGTTCTTTAACGATGGCCGAGCCATTGTTTTTCCTGTGCTGGAGTCCTGCAACCTTACCATTGCAGGTGGGTTGCCGGGGCCGCCCAGAAACCCCCCCCCCCTCCTCAGTCATCAGCTGTCGGAGACTGCCGACTGCCAACGGCCATGACGGCTGTCGGCGACTGCCGGGTTCCAGCGGCTTTGGCGGCTGTGGATGGGAGGCCCCTTTTGTCACCAAGGTTCTCTAGTTCTCCCTTGAACTGCTAGCCACAGTTTCTGTTGTCGGCGTATTGTTCTGGCCGGCAGTAGACCGGCACAGATAGATACTGACTCAGTAGGTAGTATGCCGACTGTACTCGTGCTGCCGGAGGCTGGCCTACAGTAGTAAGCCGGCAATAGTACTATGGCTAAATTGAAGTGAACCTTCTTTTCGGAGAAAGGCAGTAAAATTAGACTTTTACATCTTTTACTACTGTATACATATACAGTAATAGAGAGCCTTCACTCCATGCTTTCTCTCTCTCTCTCTCTCCTTTCTAGCTTGCTAGATGCTCCGACAATAGCTAGCTAATCCGGCAATATGCCGGCTAAACTACAGTATATGTCTATACAGGTAATCAGTATAATTGCAGTATAGTATATACAGCAGATGAATAACTATCGTATATATTATACTAGTAGTTATTTCCAATATATCTTGGGTATCCCTGCCCAGATATTTGCTGAACCCAATTCTATATTGATGGATTAATATTTCATCAATATTCTGATTTGAAATCAGTTTCCATTTACCCTGCAATATTGAATTTCGTAAAGGGCTGGTGGTGTGACACCTCTAACCCCTATAGGGGAGAGCCCTTATCCCTGAGTTTCCCTGATCAAGAAACTCCCTGATTTAATATTGTACGGGAGGTCACAACAAATAGATTGGTTGGGATGCATAAGTATATGTCTTTTATTTTCTGCCGGCTGAACTACGGTATAGGTCTATACAGGTAGTCAGTATATTTGCGGTATAGTAAATACGGCAGATGGATAACTAACGTATAGATTATACTAGTAGTTATTTCCAATATATATTGGGTATCCCTATCTAGATATTTGCTGAACCCAATTCTATATTGATGGAATAATATTTCATCAATATTCTGATTTGAAATCAGTTTCTATTTACCCTGCAATATTAAATTTCGTAAAGGGCTGGTGGTGTGATGCCTCTAACCCCTAAAGGGGAGAGCCCTTATCCCTGAGTTTCCCTGTTCAGGAAACTTCCTGATTTAATATTGTAAGGGAGGTTGCAGCGAATAGATGGGTTGGGATAGACAAATATATGTCTTTTAATTTCTAATCAACATATCTTGGATGCGAGCTTCTGCTGTTACCGCTCCTATTTCGAAAGAATGACATTCCTTCGAAACTCAGATTGTGTATCAATCCTCCTTACCTCACAGCGTTAAGCATAGAAGGGGACAGTGCATGTACACTTCCTTACACCTAGGTGTTCGAGCCCCCTTTTCTTCAGGGAATTCCCCGGTTGGAGGAATTTCCTTAAGACTGAGGAGAAGTAAAAGCATTGGCTCACAAGGGATACACAGGTATGTGTCTCCTACTATCTCTTTTAGCTTTCTGTCCTAAGCTATTTTGTCAAAAGACAACTTTGCAAATTGCCTATCGATGCGATAATCAATTGAATACTCCTTTCTGTTCTCCCTTCCTTACAGGAGGGACACCAGATAATGCATTGCAGTCTTCCGCAGTTATAAAGATGAGCATTTTCACGGAAATAATATATGCAGGTTCCCCCAGCAATATTATTTCCAAAATCCCCAATCTGCAGGACGGCAGTCTAGAGCTGTCGAACTGTGGTTGGTTTCGTTTCGAAAGTTATCTCTTAAATGCGGTTCAACTGCGAACCCGTAAAATGCGAGAACTCTACGGGAATTGGACTGAAAACTTCACTTTCTCATTACTAAAAATGCCGATTTACTGCTCCTTTTAAAGGTTTTTAAGGTCTAAATCCCCAACCCTGCCTCTCAAGTTGAGGTTGCAGACACTAACGGCATTGGTGAGTCTGAGCGGGACTCGAACCCCCGACTGACAAACACCGGGCAGAGACTCCATATTCAAGCCACACCTTGTAGTGAAATCAACGACAGCAGTCATTGTTTCACTGTCACATCTGACTCCGCCGCCAAGAGCCGGCAGTGTGTGCCCTTGGTCACCACCCAGTCAATAGATGAGTTGGTATACCTTCAATCGACAGCCCGCCGATTCCCAGCGGTCTGCCGACAGCCCGAGGAGTCTCCTCTGGTTCAGAGATCCGCTGACTATGCGTATAGTTTTCACCACTACCCAGTCACATTGAATACTGGCTAGGATGGTGTGACGTCTGTCAGCGACCCGCTGACAGCCGAAAAATCACTGATATGTCGAAGACCTGCTAGCCATATCGGTACTGAAGTACTGTGCCAATTAACTTACCCCCAAGCACTAGCCTTGATGGTAACAGGCCAGTTGTATAGGGGTATACAATACCCTGTACACCTGCAGTTTAGGACCATATCGCAGACAGAAATCCTTGGTACATAACCATACAATAGAATGGTTTTCCAGTACGTTGTGCTTCTAAGCACAACCCCTTGCTGAGACCTACCTGATTTGGGGATCCACTTCCCCCCCCCCCCCTTCTTCCTTACGCTGATGCTTCATCAGCCTCTTGATTCTCATTATTAATTCCCCAGATGTAGGGCGCTACTCTAGCCTTATGGACTAGAATCTTCCATCGGCCTCTTCTTGAAAGGAGATGCCCTAGAATCAATAATTAGGAAGACCGCAGCAGTTGGCTGGAAGGATTTACACATCTGTGTCTCTCCTCTTTCCAGCGTACTTATCCTAAGCTTTATGCAATAGAAAGGAATCTTCTATTACAGTGAAACACTGAAAAGCTGATATAGGCGAACAGTCAGGTATGGCCTGAAAGGAGAACGGAAGGGTTTCTTAGTTCTCCCTAGGATGTTAAACTGCATCCCACAGTTACAATGACCGTTGTTCCACAGACAGTCAGATTTATACACCTTCGGATCAAGCGAAGCAAACAGACGCTTCTGGTAGGAGGGAAGTTCCTCCTGGATCGCCGGACCTTTGATCACTGGAGTCCAAGGCCTGACCAAGATGAGACTAGAATGGAAATGGACATACCTCCACCATCCTTTCCTCAACTCTTCTTATATTCAAATTCCCCCTAGAAGAGTATACCTTAAAGCTCTAGAGCATTCTAGCGGTGAGGAAAGTAGAGTCCATCGATTTCCAATGAAGGCAGTTTAGTGTTCACATGAAAGACTCAAGAAATCTCTGAGTCATTCTGGACTTGGTGCCACGCAACAAGTTCCAATAGAACAGCAAGTTCAGAATGATAATCCTTCTGAACATAAGGACCCTATTCAGTAAGGGGTGTTGACAATCTAGCCAGCTCTGGAAGATGTCTATCAGCAACTTCCAGTCAGTCACCCCCTCCCCTCCTACCTAGGATCCAAGTTATGGAAGATAACGTATATCCCGGACGAGATTCTCGTCAGACTAGTTTCAGTCCTAGGATCCTTACGGAATTAGCAGACAGTCAAGCAAAACCAAGCCTAGAAAGAGTTCAACAACGATGGCCCTGGACGACAGGCTGGGGTGGGCAGCACCCGAAATTACTGTCTATGAGCATCCATGGAGATGATCCGGCCCTGGAACATTGAGGATGCAAATAATAGAATCTCGATTCTCTCCAGCTCAGGGGCTTCAATGTTTTAAAAAATCATTGAAACCTGTAGTCACCCTAACGCCCCCTTTTCCCCTGGGGATGTAAAAGGAGATCGCAAGGTCTGTCAAGAGACTATGGTAATCAGTCAGGATTCCATAACGCTAACAGGGAGGAGTTTCGAACTCTCTCCAGTTCACGATGATGACAGACCCAGTGCTACTCGCACAACTATAAGATGCGCTAAGAGGCTGGAGAAGATACGCATCAAACGCTCGAAGAGATCTAATAGGACCAATGATGGTCATTCCCTCTCCGCTTACCCTACAATGACCAAAGGCCACGGACCCGTAGGCCATTTTAGCCCTGTAATGGGTGGATAAACTCTCTCCACACAGATCGGACCTCCTCAGGTTGATCTGGAGCATCGAAGCGATAATGAGGTGTCAAAACTGTCGAGGATAAGGGACGTCTCATTTCATTAGGGAATGCTAGCCATCCCTTCCTTAAGGGAATGGCGCCTATCAGCAGCTCGTTTATATATGATCCGCAAGGTGACAGCGGATGCTCTTCTTGGGTTCCACCCAATAGAGTTGGAATGGTACACGGACGCAGACCCATTCCCTCCCAGAAAGGGACAAGTCCCCGAGCTGCAGATCGTTCTCTTCATCATGAGCGTTATCAAGATACTATCTCGTTATTTAGTCCCATACGAGGACCCTCTAATGGAGGTAACAGACATCATGTCTCTACATTAGAAGTGATGGACTTAGAATTCCTATTCAGCCCATCAAAATTTCCTCCAGAAGGCCCTCTACATGCTGAGACCCTTCCAAGGAAGAGGGGCTCTATTGGCTCCCAGAAAGCCCAAGAACATCCCATTCCCTGTAATGAAGGAACTGAGGCTGAGGCTAGTCCTAGTTATGCACCTAGGATTATCCAGGAGGTTCAGAAGTTTTCTGCCTTCTATTTATCACAGTACACCTGATCCCTTCATTTTACGAATTCCTTGCCCTTAACGGTTAGGAAAAAGACTGGGATCTTAAGGGCAAAATATAATTCCTAGAAGAATACAAGTCTAGTCAACGAGAAGACAATACGAGTCTTCTTGGAAAAGTAAATTGTTTTGTAAAGCAAAAGGGCCCGAAAACAATCTCATGATCTTCTGCCTGTCCTTCTCTGTCCACCCCTATATTCAGGGTCTAGCGGCCGACAGCACGTTGGCCTTTTGAGGAAGGAGGCAGTGTATCCTTGAATACTATGAGAACGCTAGTTCTTCGGCCTTGTCTCCATATAAACCCTTGAGTAAGCACCAAGGGTATGGCCGACTTTGCGAGAGAGGTCACTTAATGGGATCTTTGGATCCATGGACCATTATCTCTGTGCAAGTCAGCCCTGACTAGACCTCTTCTATATGCCCTTTAAATGGATCTAACGATTGGAATCTTTAATAAATTCCCGATAACATGTGCAGGCTTAGGCCCGCAACGCCACTAAAGCCCATCTAATGGTCTTTGGACAAGGTCCTACATTATGCCTCACCTGTGAACAATGAGGATTGTTCCCTCAACCATTTAACCTAAAAGGTTATTTTTTCGGTTCGCTATAGCCTCTGGGACTAGAGTTAGTGTAATAGTGGCCCTATCCTGAGGGCCACATTAAATGAGAGAACTGCATCTCTTTCTGATCTAACCTTTCTCATTAAAGACGTCCTACCTACTAAGAGGTGGGGCTCCTGGAGAATCTGCCCTCTGAAGGAAGATGTCTCTCTAGGTCTGCTAGAGCGTCTAAGGTCTATCTTCATAGAACTTCAGACTTCAGGAGGAACAGCTCTTTACAGGAGAAAACTTTGGATCAAACTATCCACTACAACTGAGGGCGAAGCTCACCTACCTTTTTCGCGGAGCGGATCCTGACAGTACTCCTGCAGATAAAAGATCCAAGGAAAGTTGCTTCATCACTGAACCTTCCAGTGTGTGGACTTCAGCCTCTTCGTTCACCTACTGATCGGAGGTTGTCCAATGCGTCTTACAGACACTA
>NC_090726.1:66639682-66677182 GCF_036898095.1 Palaemon carinicauda | reverse complement strand
TTAAAAATATATAAATTGCTTGAGGGCTCTCTTTTTCAGAGAATGGGACTTCATTGAAGAGGATAAGTTACTTTCTATTTGAAAGAAGACCAGTTTTCATAGATAATTAGTAAAGGTGATTCACATCTCTATTTTATAATTTGGCAAACACTTCTACTCAATGATAGTTTTAAAATTCAATCCAAGTAGCTCCTTGTGAAGCACACAACCCCCTCGATATTTACCACTGTTTTATCTATAGAAGTAGCTTGTTAGAAAAAGATATTTTCTTAATTTGTAATTAAGTAGAGTAAAGAATATATTAAGATGGTGTTTAATATACATCATGAACATATATACTGTAACTTGGGAATTTCTTATATTTATCTGACTAAAAATTTTCATTTTTAGCATAGAATTGATGGGGATAAAATCAGTTTTTCAAAGTAGACAAAAGTTAGTTATTTTGAATACTTTTACTATGTTAACAAATTTCTTTTTTCAAGGTAGACAAAAGTTGGTTATTTTGAATACTTTTGCTATGTTAACACATTTATTTTTAATAAGAAATAATAGATAATTAAGGCATTAAAAAAAGTAGTTCGATTTATTTGTACTATTAAAATTTTTGTTGGTAAGGAAGTTTTATATAAATGGTCTTGACCATGGTGGTCCTTTTGACCATGTTAATCATTATTCCCTTGTTTACAAAGTAAATGATAGGTGGGAGAACATTTCTTAGTACAGTATTACAGAATTATTTGATTTATAATTGATAGTTGATAGCTATTTTGACTGTAATTTCTGGTATTCCTCAGTATAGATTTCTTTGTTTGTTATACAGTACTGTATACACATGATTTGTGGTTTTGCTTATTGTTACTTATGCAGATGCTGATGCTATATCTACATAGATCCAGTCAATCAAGTGTAGTGTAGATGTTTCATGAATCTCTTCATTATAAGTCAGTTATGATAAGTTAATGGTGCAAATTATGAGGGATGAAGTTAAACCCTAACGAAACTCGTAGTAAGTTTGCCAGTGGGACCAGGACACTGGATACCACTACTCAGATCTTTCTATTACATTGAATCTTCCCAAAATACATTGATGTTCTTTCTCTGAAAGGAACAGATTCAGCCCTTAACTTTCATTCATAAAAATTTCAAGCTCCTTCTTTCAGTATGATTTATATTGCCTTGATGCTCTTAAGGAATCTGGGGATTTTCATCAATCTTAGGAAGTCTCCAGCTTAGCCGATTATCATTTTGGTGATGATAATGGCACTAGTTTCTTTCTTGGCTTTCCTGTCTAGCTAAAGGATCCAGTCCTTGCAGACTCATTTAGCAAGAGGCATGGAAGAACAACACATAAGTGGATGTGTTTTCTTGTGAACCATGACATTCTTGGAGAAGTTTCTTTTTCAAACTAGGTTGAGACTGGGGCCTCTTCAATTCCATCTGAACCATCGTTAGGACAGAAGTCTGAATTCAAAGCTAATTTTAATCTTTCTATTCAAGGATCAAGTAAGTGATAACCTGATGAAGTGATCAACTGCCAGAGTTTAGTCTGGAGGTTAGAGTTCTAGAAAGGTTGGTGTTCCACGATTTATCAACTGAAAGTTTGGGGAGTAACCTTGGAAGATTGTCACCTGTTAGGCCTTTGAATGGAGGAGTATAGTAGTCATGCATCATATGTTTAGAATGTTAACTGTGTAATGCCTTGAGAAGGGCGGAGAACCTGATAGTGGGAAGGTCATAGCCCTACACTCCATTAACACCATGACCTTAGCCTAGATCAGGAAGCAGGGTGGAAAATAGTTGGAAGTCATGTTCTGGCTAGCCAGAGACCTGCTCCCCAGTTTTATCCTGGGGAAAAAAATTAGCAGACCAGTTGAGCAAGAAACAACTACATCTTCTGGTATATCAGACATGTTCACAACATAATTGACCAAGCAGATGGACATATACTGGTCACCTTTTCAAGACCTTTTGGCGTGGGTGGTAAGTGCCATGCTTCAGGAGTGATCAAATCCCTTTTACCTTAACCCCCATTTTCCATGATCTGACAATTGAAGGATGATTTTCATAGCATCTTTTTGGTCACAGAGTGAGTGGTTCACAGAGCTGTGGCCCCTTCTCGTAAATCAACCACTCTCATAGCACCTTGTTGGCCACAGAGTGAGTGGTTCACAGAGCTATGGCCCCTTCCAGTAAATCAACCAGTCATTCTACCAAAAATACCAGATGTCCCACTGTCAAATACTCCATTAAAACTCCTTCATGCTTTATTTCATCCTGTGGATTCTCCACCATCTCTTCAAAAGAAAGCTTATGAATAAATTGTGCCAGCACCAATGGAACACCTATTATACAAGTTGCAAGTTAAGAGAGTGTCAGTCATTAATACAAATCTTTACAATACTGTATCATCAAGCTTTTCAGGGTTATACAGTATAAAAAGCAGTGTTCAGTTCCAAATACTGTATCAAAGGTTACAGGTCGATACTGACACCAGTACTATAATATGCAGAAATAGATCTGGCCAATATTTCAGTTCTAAAGGATACAATCAGATCTTTGATTATTTCAATAAGTCATACCTACAAGACATTGTACTAGTTTCCTGTAAGCGAATGGTGAGAACTTTAACATAACCCAATAGAAATACAGTAAAGTGTTTTTCCATGTCTTTTATCCTATATCCCCACCCTTCAAGTGCCAGGCCAGTGTTCAACACCACCCTTCTACTCTACATATGGAAGTAGGATCTTCTACTACCTTCTCACTAAACGTGTCATTCTTTGTAGGTCGACGAATCCCAGAACATTGTACCAATTTGTTTGTTTTTTGCTTGTTATTATACTTAGATTTTTTTGCCTGTTAGTTTAGAGGAGCGTGGTCCAACCTCTTCCATGCCAAGGGCCACATTACATGAAATCCTTCATGCCATGAGCCTCAAAAGAAAATTTATATTGGAATCATAATTTCTTGTGCAGTAACTGTAGGAGAGCACCTCCCCCTAGTGGAGAGGATATTTTTCTTATATCTGAGTGAATTTTTGCCTAGTACAGTATGTAAATGTCCTTGAAGAGTTTACACACCATGCCATAAGATTTTCTCCTAAACTTAGTTTTTCATGGAAAATATACATGTCAAACATAAAAACTCAAGCGTCCTTAGAGGCAAAGATAGAGGCTTTTGAACAAGCACCTAAGTCCAAGGCTCCACCAGCGTTGAGCCTAACAGATTTCTCGGCTAAGAATCCTTGGCGTTATGCTGAGCATATGGCTCTGAGTGAGGGGTACCTCCACATTGGAGATGGTATGGGTTCTAGCCTGTCTCCGACTTAGAATTCTACCCCTCTATTGATAATTATCCTTACTGCTATGCAAAACTACTCTCGGAAGCGTCCATTAGAGATGAAACGATCCCTAAGGAGACTATAATCCTAGACCACAACAATGCTTAATCCTTATTGGTTAAGGAGACTTAAGATGGCCGAATTCTCTAATACTCAACTTTCTGCCTTCGGCAGAAAGCAGGCCTTCTTTGTTGCTCTCAAAAATAGGGTCTTTCCCTTTGCCTCAAAAAGTTTAGATGCTGTGAAGAAGGCAGTAATGGAAGGTAGACCCTTGACAGTGCTAGAGGAGTGCAAACCTGCCTCCCTAGCTGTTCTTTATAACTTGGGAAGTTGTCCAACACACCTTTATGGTCAGAAAACTGGCTAGGGACATTGGAGGCAAACAATTCAATGATAGGTTGCCTAGAATTCCTGAATTCCTTTTGAAGGAAGAATTGGTGGCCAAAGAGAGGCTATCTGCTTCTTTGTCCCACCAGTCCTATCTGGAAATATTGATTTGGAACTATTCTAAATAACACCTCTTCCCAGTCCTGGCAAAGACTGATCTGGCTGCTTTCCACAGAGATCTACAGTACATGATTTCTTTTTAGCCCAAAGAGCATGCAGCTATTAGGCATGAGCCTAGAAAGTTGATTAACTCAAATATCTGGGGGAAAGTTCTCTTTCCTCGGAAATTGGTCAACGAAGTAATGGACAAAGCAGATCAGGGGAAAAAGAGCTTTATGTAAAAAAGCCTCAGTTGCCATGATCCGCCAGACTGTGTACACAGTTCCCCAGCAGTATGTGTTACAGTCTCTAGCCTTAGCTACTACAAAAGAAAAGTGCTAGCGGCAGAGGAAGGTCTGGAGGGGGCGGTCAATCTAGGGGCCGAGGAAGTAGAGGCAAGGCATTTAAAGAAACAGGTCCTTCACAACAACAATGAGGAACTACCGGTAGGGGGAAGTCTTTATCTTTTCAAGCATCAATGGTAGTTTGATCCTTGGGCTCACAGTATAGTCTCGAAAGGACTGGGCTGGAAATGGAGACAGAAACCACCCCAGTTCAAGAGGTTCTTTCAATCCACAACACCGTTCTTGGAGGATTACGTACAGGATCTTCTCCGGAAGGGAGTCATCCATTGCACAAAATCCATGAACTTTCAACGGCGGCTATTCTGTGTGCCCAAGAAAGATTTGAACACTCTTGAACTATTCGGGACTTGTTCCCACTAAACAAATTCATTCTGAACGACAAGTTCCAGATACTGACTATCTCGCAAATGCTGACCCTACTACCCTAGGGGGTCTACACTGTCTCCATAGATCTTACCGATGTCTATTGGCATCTTCCGTTAGGACAGCACTTTTCCCCCTATCTTGTTCTCAGCCTGGCAAGAAAGGCCTACATATTCAGAGCTATGCCCTTCGCACTCAGTATAGCTCCAAGGATTTTCACAAAGCTAGTGGAGGCCATTGTCCAACAACTAAAGGTGATGGTTTATCTAGACGACTGGCTAGTCTGGGCTGCAGCGAAGTCGGAATTTTTCTTAGCAGCTCAAGAAGTCATGAAATTCCTAGTCTTTTGACTTTCAAATCAACTTCGAAAAGTCCAGGCTATATCCAGCTTGAGATTTCCAGTGACTAGGGCTTTACTGGAATCGAAAGTCACACATCCTTTCTCTACCGCAAAGCAAGAGAAAGGAAATCACAAAATCTGTCAGGTGCTTACTTCGCTCGAAGGTAATAACTAGACGTCAGGATAGTCTAAGGATCACTGTAGTTCATTGCCGTGGTAGCCCCATTCCTAAAAGCAAGACTCAAAGATGCCAACATAGTCTGGAGAAGAACAAAGGCATCAAATGCTGGGAGAGATGTTCACAAAACCCTGGCTTTGCTGCTACAATAGCTCAAGCTGTTAACCACTGCCATTAGCTTCTCGACTCACGTCCCTTTACAGTATCCTCCTCCTTCTGTGACAATTCACATGGACGGCTTGGAACAGAGTTGGGGGTTGACATTACCCTTTCCAAGAAGATACAGGGTCAGTGGTCAGCCTCATTTCACTAGTTCCATATCAACAGTCTGGAAGCCATGGCAGTGTTTCCAACTCTGAAGAGGCTGATCCCAAAGAAAACATCACATATCAAATTAGTTCTCGACAACATGACAATAGTCCACTGCATCAACAGACAGGGCTCCAGGTCTCCTCAGATCAACCATTCTCACCTTAGCAAAGCAGAAAAATTGGCATCTGTTACCAGTTCACTTAGTAGGGGTTCCCAATGTGACGGTGGACGCCCTGTCAAAATCCTGTTCTCTCGATGCAAAATCATTCTTTTTCATCCTAGAGCAAGTCTCAGAAATGCAAATAGATCTCTTTGCGACGAGCTTCAAAAAGAAGCTTCTTCAGTATATAGCACCAAACTTAGATATACGGAAGCAGTGGGAACGAATGCAATGACACTGGATTGGAACCAGGGGTCTCACATTTACTTTTTTCCCCCATTCAACCTCTTCATGAAAGTCCTGAACAAACTGCAGACTTTCACAGGGACAGCAGCTATAGTGGCTCCAAAGGGCCCTAGAGAAATTGGTACCCTCTGGTTCTGGCACTCAAACCTCTCCAGATCACTCTACCATCTCCATTGCTGTCCCAGGATGTTCCACAGAAGACTGTATTCATTTCCTCTTGGATAACGAAAAACCTTCAGCTCATGATTTTTTTGCCCTAGCAGCTAAAAGAAAGTTCGCAGTTGCGTAGGAGAGAATTTACTTTATAGAAGAGTACAAGTCCGCTACTACGAAACGATAATACAGTACTTGTCTTCCTGGAAAAAATGGGTGGAATTCGTTAAAGTACATCGGCCCTTTTCCGTTACTATGGACTTCTGTATCTCGTTCTTTATTTCATGACACGAACAAGATTTGGCCCCTACAACTATTGCCTCATTAAGTCAGCACTTATTAGATCTATCACTTATACTTTTGATATCGGCGGATCTATGCTTCCTCATAAGCAATCCATCCTTGAGGTAATAACCAGTGCACTTCCATCTCATCCACCACACAGTACATTAATTCCATTAACGTCACATCCTTCCGTTGCAATCCTATCAACCTTTTCCGACTCACTTGTCCTATTCTAATGCTGAGTTTTCTATTTCTTCCAAGTCCATTGTACGTGTCCTATTCTAATGCTGAGTTTTCTATTTCTTCCAAGTCCATTGCTTCCTTGTCTTTCTGTTCATTTGTCTGTCATTCCTCTTCTCTCGGGCTCTTTCGGGAGCTCTCTTCTTGCATACTATCATGGAAAACCTCTTCTTCCGTAAACAAATCTTCTAAGTTCATCGTTTCTTCGGTTTCTCTCTCTTCTTCTGCAGCCACTTTCTTCGTCATACTCCTAGTCGTCACACAATAAGGAAACAGATACAGGTAGTCCTTCTCGAGTTCAGTCATAAGACTATACTTCAGTGGTTTCTCCGCTACAATGGGACAAGGCACAAACGGCACTCCGCCAACCTCATTTCCCAGTAGGACTTCTTCTCCTTCGACAGCCAATGAATCCTTTAGCGCAAAATCAAAATGAACTGTCACAACCTCGCATGACAGTTTCAAACTGCAAATAGGAGTAACTTCCTTGCCTCCTATTCACTTCAAAATGACAGAATCTCCTGTGAGAGACTGTTTCACCAACGGGTGTATACCTCATGTCACCACACAGTTACATCCCGTTTCGCGCAATATCTTGACCGGGATCTGCTCGGTCCCATCCAGACCGGCTAACATACCCTCATAAATATACGGTTTAAAGGCATCCATGCTGTTTGGGGTTGTCATATTCTTCGTGTAAACATTAACTGGTTTATTTTCCTCGTCGACCTTTCCCGTTTGATTCTTCATCTTCGTATTCTGTGGAGTAGAATTACCCTTAACCACTTGGGCGACTGCTTTCAGTTTGTTCGACCAACATCCCTTACTGATATGGCCTTTTTTGCCACACTTATAACAGACAATATTAATCTTCTGCACGACTTTCACAACACCTGAAGGAGGACGATTCGACGATTGTTGTTGTGGTACTGTCATATTCTGCACATTCTGCTTTAGAATAATACCAGTGGTACTTCCGCTGTAACTATTGAACAGGTTCCCATAGTTATTACTTAACAGATTTCCATGGTTCGGCGAATTCTTGACAGCAATGCATACGATGAGTGTGCACATGGTCTGGGCGGGTTCTCACGATGTCGGGTTGCCAACTTGGCAGTTGAAGTAGGGTACTATCGTTGCTCGAAGAGGTAACGCTCTCAACTAACTACCGCCCACCTGCACTCACAATATAAAAAAAAGAGTAAGTTCTAGTCGAGAACCTTCCTGCAACTTCCAACCACGTGGAAACATGATGTAATCCCTAGCGTGTGTGTCATACAGCATACCTTTTACCCAGTTTACATAAGACTTTGTAACCAAACTACATGAAATGAAAATTTATTCTTTAAAATAACATAAATTTACATATACGGAACTAAATGAAAATATAACTAAATGAATGACGACAGTGATATGTAATGTACATGCATATACTTAATCCTACGTGAGTGGAACTCATCTTACGAGGTGGCTATACATATCTTAAATACACAAATGAAATACGTGAATAAAGTAATCTACTCTCATGTTAGACCAACTTTGTAAGAAAATATATATATATGTATATATGTATATATATATATATATATATATATATATATATATGCGTGTATATATATATATCAAATAAGCCATATATATTAGTATATTAAATGACATTGACCTTACCACTTAACCACGAAGGTCAATATCATACAAGTATCCTGGACCAGGGTTCGAAACCCAGCCAGTCAGATACTATAGTCTTTGAGTGATTTGGCCTGAGGTTTTGATCCTAAGGTTGTTAAGAGAATCCAGACTTTAATGTATTAATATGTATATGGCTTATTTGAAATATGAAAAACATACTTCAATATATATATATATATATATATATATATATATATATATATATATATATATATAAAGATATATATATATATATAAATATATATATATATATATATATATATATATATATATATATATATGTATATATATATATGTATATATATATATATATATATATATATATGTATATATATATATGTATATATATATATATATATATATACATATATATATGTATATATAACGGATTTTGAGCGAAGCGAAAAATCTATTTTTGGGTGAGATAGCCATGGCGTCCTGATGGAAGGTTCCTTTTTGGTAGCTTCCTTGGGTATATCACTACTAAATATTCCCAGAGAATTTAACCACAGGTTATCACAGAATTCTAACTTCTGGAGCGAGTATCCTAAAGGTTTCCCTTTTAAGACATCGTATATCAACAGGGGACGCATGTATTAACGCGCCACATAGCTATCTACACCCCAAACAGAGTTAACACTTCGGTGTGTAGGGGCGGAGAATAGCTGGGGAGCCGTTCCACAGCTAATCTCGTTCGTGGCTACTTTTGGTACTCGAGACGTAAACAAACGGGCGCCATTGCTAAATGACGTCACGTCCGTTCTCATCCTGAAGCCAGTTGCTTGCCGATCGCCATGATACAGCAGAGCAGGGTGGGACCTGAAAAACTGGACGAAGTAGCAGGGAGGGTCCATCAGGACGCCATGGCTATCTCACCCAAAAATAGATTTTTCGCTTCACTCAAAATCCGTTTTTTGGGCTCAAGCCATGGCGTCCTGATGGAAGAATACCAGAGAATCAATGTATCGTGGTAGATTTTCCCCTATTTGAGTAAGTGCCAAGGGCTTTGAACAGGGTAGCATAGTAATCTAAATAAAAGAACCGTAGGGAAGAGACCTTCCTGCCCCCCTGGCAGTGAAGTTCCCACGGGCCATGCCGAGATCAAAGTGGGTATCGAAGGGCTATTCACCCTGCTAGAAGAACCTGAAGAACTTGGAGACAAGACTGAATGGTTGGCATTCATATAGGAACATTCTTAAGAGCAGACGAGTGGTGGTTAGGCACTGTATGTAGAGGAAAATTGTCTCGTCTCTAAGGTATGAAGAGTAAGTATTCGTATTGGAATATTACATTGCATAGGTAAATATATATAATAAGGGTTGAGACCTTAGTATCTTCATTAACCATAAGAGGAAGGGGATAATAAAACTATGACAGACATGTATTTCATAGGATCAGTAGGAGCGGATTGAGACGCACAAGTAATAAAATAAGAATTTTATTTCACAATTGCAGAGAAATTAAATGAATTGCAATAATATGTAAAGCTAATTTACAACAAATTATAATGTACATAGTAATAAAGACTTGCTCTTGAATCTGAAAGGGAATTTCAAATTTATTAGTAGGCACTCGTTCTCGAGGAACGTCAGTCTTTTAAATAAAACACATCATGCTCTAGGCATGCGGCACTCGTGTGACGACTATGACATTTCACCTGGGATAAGAACAGTTAAAAGAAAGCACTAAGTGTTTTCGACATCACTTCGTATCACTCGAGGGTCAACATAGGCACCCGAAGAGTTAGAGTCCCAAGTAACTCGCTGTTCTATGCAGAGTTAGGTGCAGGTTTCATAACACTACCTGCGGCTACCACAAAATGTTTGACTTCGTGCACTTGTTTCGCATAATGTTTGAAGAAAACACGCGAGGACTTCCAGCCTGTGAAACTCTTAAGGATTTCGAAGTCCATACTCTGAAAGAAATTCAGAGACGATGCAACTTTTCTAGGATCGTGACCGGCGGGTGTACTGTCAGGATCCGCTCTGCGAATGAAGTAGGTGATTTTCGCTCTTAGTTGTTTCAGTAACAGGTTGCTGCCCGATGTTTCTCCTTTGAAGAGTTGGCCTCCACCAAAGTCCGAAGTTCTGCGAAGATAGACCTTGAGGCTCTCTACTGGGCATAGAGAGGCATCTTCCTTCAGGGGGCATATTCTCCAAGGGCCCCATCTTTTGGTGGGTAATTCGTTTTTGGCGAGAAACGTCGGATCCGGGAAGAGGGTAAGGTCTCCTGAGTCAGTAAACAGGATATGACCCTCTTCTCTTGATAATGCCACTATTTCGCTGACTCGGGCTCCTGAAGCAAGAGCAAAGAGAAATATAACTTTCTGAGTCAGATCCTTGAGAGGGCATGAATCATTATCCAAGTTGGAGGCGAAATGGAGCACCTTGTCCAATGACCAGGAGATCGGTTTCGGTGGGGATGCTGGGCATAGACGAGCGCATGCTTTCGGCAGTTTATTGAAGATGTCGCTGGACAGATCAATTTGGAAGGCATACAACAGAGGTCTAGTCAAGGCCGATTTGCAAGTAGAAATCGTATTGGCTGCCAAGCCCTGTCCATGAAGGTGAATAAAGAAGGACATGCAAAAATCAATGGTGATTTCCGTAGGATTTTTTGCCTTGACGAATGAGACCCATTTTCTCCAAGATGATTCGTATTGCCGTCTTGTGGATTCGGTCTTGTATTCCTCGAGGAAGTCTAGACTTTCCCTCGAGATCCCAAACCTCTTCTTCGCGGCTAGGGAGAGAAAATCATGAGATGAAGGTCCTTGATTTTCGATGATGAAGCGAAGACAGTCGACTTCTGTACTTGCTGGGAGAGAACTGGGCCCGGGAGAGGGATCAGCATGGGCTGCAGCTCCAGGACCAGGGGGTACCAGTTGCTCCGGGGCCACTTGGGAGCCACTAGGGCCGCTGTCCCTTTGAAGGTTCTCAGCTTGGAGAGGACTTTCAGCAGAAGGTTGGTGGGAGGAAACAGGTAGATCTTGGACCATCTGTTCCAGTCCAGGGACATGGCGTCCACTGCCTCTGCCTTGGGGTCCTCGTACGGGGCCACATATCGAGGAAGTTGATTGTTGTCGCTCGTTGCGAAGAGATCGATCTGAAGTTCCGGGACTTGGTGAGAGATGAAGGAGAATGATCTTGCGTCTAGAGACCATTCCGACTCTATCGGGCTTGTCCGAGATAGAGCGTCCGCCGTCACGTTGCGGAATCCTTGTAGGTGAACTGCAGATAGGTGCCACTTCTTCCTCTCTGCCAGACAGAAGATTGTTAGAAGCACCTGATTTATCTGGGGCGATCTTGAGCCTTGGCGATTGAGACATCGAACTACTACCGAGTTGTCTAGGGTTAGACGAATATGGATCGAGGGAGGCGGGGAGAGTTTCTTCAGTGTTAGAAGGACCGCCATGGCCTCCAAGATGTTGATGTGAAACGTCTTGAATAGTGGAGACCATGTGCATTGAGCTTGTTTTTGGTGGGAGTGACCTCCCCAACCCTCCAGCGAAGCGTCCGTGTGGATGTTGAGTGATGGAGGTGGGTGTTGAAGAGGGATGGACCTTTTCAGGGCCGTCGCTTCCGACCACGGCTTGAGGAGAAGTCAAAGTCTGTTTGGGAGCCGTCTCTTGAGGTCTCTTCGTGCGATGGATGCAGAATGTCTCCAGACTCCCGCGGCATCCTTTAGCTGTGCACGAAGCACCGGGTTTGTCACTGATGCGAACTGTAGAGAGCCTAGAACTCGTTCCTGCTGGCGTCTTGAGATCCGCTTGGATTTCAGTAGTTGCTTGACAGACCCTGCTATTTCCTTCCTTTTCTTCTGGGGGATGGAAAGGCGGTGTGACTGAAGGTTCCACTGGATTCCTAACCATTGGAACTTCTGAGCTGGAGAGAGGCGAGATTTCTTCGCGTTTATCTTGAATCCCAGGTGTTCTAGGTACTGGGTGACTTTGCTGCAGGATTTTAAACAATCCTCGGGCGATGGAGCCCAGACTAGCCAATCGTCGAGGTAGGCCATCACCTGGACGTCTCGGAGGCGGAGCTGTTGTACTATGGCGTCCGCCAACTTTGTGAAGATCCGAGGGGCCACGTTGAGGCCGAAGGGCATGGCCCTGAAGGCGTAGCTTTTCCTTTGGAGTCGAAATCCTAGGTAGGAGGAAGCGTGATGGTTCATTGGAACGTGCCAGTAGGCATCCGCCAGGTCTATGGAGACCGTGTAAGAACCTCGAGGCAGAAGGGTCCTTATCTGTTGAAGAGTCAGCATCTTGAACTTGTCGTTCGCTATGAACTTGTTGAGGGGGGATAAATCCAGAATGACTCTGAGTTTGTCGGAGTCTTTCTTGGGGACGCAAAACAGTCTCCCTTGGAACCTGGTGGACTTTACCCTCCTTATCACCTTGTTCAAGAGGTCTAGGACATATTCTTCCAGAAGGGGGGTTGATCGTTGGAAGAATTGCTGGAAGGTTGGGGGTGGTTGAGTCCAACTCCAGCCTAGACCTTTCTTGACGATGCTGTGTGCCCAGGGACCGAAGGTCCAACGATCCTGGAATTGGCGGAGTCTTCCTCCCACCGGAAGCACTTCATTGCTTCTGGTGTCCCGAGGGCTTACTGCCTCGGCCGCTAGCTCCCCTTCCTCCTCTGCCTCTGGAGGGACGGCGAGATGCGTCTATGCTTGCACCCCTGTTTGAGCCTCTACCTTTGGGACGAAAGGTAGTTGTCTGTTGTTCAAAGGCAGGGGTGAAAACCGGTGACTGGGACAAAACCGGTTGGGTGACCAACTGAAAGGTCTGTTGTGGCTGAGCAGCCACTTGGGGAGTAGCGGGTCCCGGAAACTGCCGTCGCTGTTGACGTTGCTGGGGTTTTTGCTTGGAGGATTTCCTCTTAGGTTGAGGGCCATCGTCCTGCAAGGATTTCCTCTTTTTTGACATGCCCCACTTGTTGAGAAGGTTCCTATTCTCAGTGGCAGCCTTGTCAGTGATCTCTTTCACAAGATCGGAGGGGAAAAGGTGTTTACCCCAGATGTTGGAGGAAATCAGTCTCCGGGGTTCGTGTCTCACAGTGGCACTTGAAAACACGAATTCTTGACAGGCTCTCCGAGCCTTCATGAAGTTGTACAAGTCCTTTACCAGAGTCGCCATGTGCGATTTGGCGAGTACCATGTAGTGGTCGGGGGCTCTGGTGTCACCAGCCATGACGTCAAGTTGTACTTGGAGGGACATGGATGCTGCGAGCCTTTCCTTCGTGTCTTGTTCCCGACGAAGGAGATGGTCATTGAGTTTCGGGAGGTCCTCGTTAAACTGACGTCCAGCTACGTCAGGATCTAACTTTCCCACCACGAAGGTATGCTGGATATCCTTCCAGTGTCGAACGTCGGGGGGAGTCACCATGGAGAAGGGTCTGCACTCCTCCAGTGCAGGACAGGGTTTCCCTTCTTCCACAGCCTTGTGGCACGCAGCGAAGGCCTTTTCCGTGAAGGGAAGGACTGCGTCGTCGGGTGCGACGTAAGTAGGGTGCTTCTTGCTCAGGGCCGGAAGCTTAGAGCAGGTAAAACCCCTACTTTTAAACGCGTTGGCTAGCATAGCCTGAGCCTTCGAGAGATCGAACACCATCACCTCCTTGGGTTCGGTCTCTTCTTTAGAGGCAGGTTCAGAACGAAGCCGGACGTAACAGTCCGGGTAAGCCTCAAAGCTCGGGAAGAACTCCACTTCTTCCAGGGGAACCGTGCCGATCTTATCGCTGACAAAGATCCTGCCGGTCGCGATAACCATATGCTCGGCATACCTCCAGGGGTTGGCATGTGAGCATGCAGGGAGGTCCTTAACCGAGATCTTCTTCGGTTCTTTGGACCCTCCCATGGACCTGATGAACTCGTGTGTCACCTGAAGCTTTTGTTCCATAAGGGCTTCTATCATACGGAACATCTCCTGGGCGGATGGGATGGGATCCGGGGTAGCGGAGGTAGACGGGAGAGACACTTCCGTCGGTTCTATGAGTAGGGGCGGGGATGGAAGGCGAAGCGACCTCCTGCTCCGACTCGGTGTACTCCACCTGGTCCTCTTCATCTTACGGGCCTTGGGCCATGAGGGTCCTCTCCGTGTCCTCCGAAATATCCGACATACGTTCATCGTTTTCGGTATCCAGGCGACACTCGTGCATGGACTGGGCCATGACGACATCGGGTTCCACCGTGATCTGGACGGTGGGGATCTGATCTTTGGGGACCACAGAATCTGGGGAAGCCTTTGGGAACAATAAGGCCCTCATATCTTCAGTGGCAAGGTACGGTCCAGTGGCGTTCTTCTGGAAGCCACGCACCCACTTGCGTAGCTTATCCCGAGAAGCGTCCCTAATCTCCGCTGAGGGAGGGTTACTAAACGCCTCGACCAGGCGATCCTGGCAGACCGTACAGTTCTGCGGGTCCCAGAACTTCAGATCCCCTTTCTTGTTGGCACAAGGGGCGTGGGTCCTACATGCCGTATGTCCATAGAAGTGCGGGCGCTTCACTGCACAGAAGCTGTGGTCACACTTCATTTGCTCCTCCTGTAAAAGAAAGAGAACATGAGTATGGGGGAGTCATAAGAATGACTCTTAAACTAAAGTTAAATATTAATTATTAATTTTAACTTGACATTAGGTGTGATGCACAGAGGATGGGCTGAGAGAAGGAGATAGATACATACTCCGTGTAACCCGCCCGGCTGGTTACCGTGACCTTCATCCATAGACAATCTGTTGTGACCGAAGGCACAGGATAGAATTCAACATGGAATGCCCGTAGGGCAGTGGGAATTCTATTGGAAATTGTCAAGGATATAAGGCTAGGACTGAGGCCACTCAGACTCTAGAATTGGGAACTAGAAGATCCCATAGGGTAACGGTTTCCGGCAACCAGCCGTGCTAAGATACACACAGCATGCTGGAAATCTGTGATATGCAAGAAGACAGCATGGTTACTAATAGAACGGTAAGATAATACCAATCCATTTACGTAATCAAGTCATCTGGTTGCGATGTAGGGCTATCAACGTCAGATGATAGCTAGTAGAAGGGGGTGCAAGTCGTCTTGACGCTTCCAGAAGGCTCCGGCAGACCCCCGGCACGCCGGAGGCCGCTCCAGCAGAGTTTCTGGCATTAAGGAAGACAATATAGAAGTCAAGAGTAATACCAGGGTGGCGGCCGCCGGCACAGCGGCGGCACGCCGGCACAGCGGCGGCACGCCGGCTGGGAGCGTCGGCTCCGGCAGCCGGAGGTAGCCGGCTTGGTGACAGGGACAAGGATGGTTATAGCAGAACCGGAGTGCCGGCAGTGGATGCCGGCACTCCGGGAGCCGGCCGGTGGACGGACGACTGAGGCTATGAGGAAAGAGGGAAGGCCATCGGCTAGGTGCCGACGGCAGGCGGCAATCCCCCGGCACACGGGGGACTGGCGGCGCAGAGGGCAAGGGGTAAGTCACCAAGGTAGGAGGTGGGTATCACCGACAGTAGAGGCGGCAAGGGACCGGCACCCGGATAGTGAAAGAGACAGAAGGGGGGATGTAGGCCGGACCCCAAGACATCCCACCTGAGTGGGTGTACCCATGATAGAGGCTAGCCCTATCACCCAGAAGCAGGGGCCGCTGAGGACCGGGAGCTAAGGGAGCCCAAGGGAGGGCAGGGAACACCCAAGAGGGGGGAGAACCCCTGTAGACAGAATGCATCCAGTGGCTAACCCCATTGGACACTATGAAGGGTATATGTACCAGAGCGGACTGCACACAGGAGCTCAGGGTAGCCCTATCACTCTACCCTAAGGAGGAGTTGTAGGACAGGGGACAGATGGGTATAGACTAACCTAAGTATAGGCTAGGCCATACAAGAGATAGGTGGGGAGGGGAGAAAAGAAGGGTCTTCTGTGGAGGAGGTTCTGTACTAGAGCGGCCACCAAGGAAGGGAGGACACTCCCTAGCCTAAGGTAAGGCAGCCTGTCTGAAAACGGTGCATGGGTATCGTTTCAGCAAGGTACAGAACTAACCCCTCCAAAACCTAACCTAGAGCAGGGGTGTTACATCCTGAACTAGGAAGGATGGAAGACGTATCGCTATTGCAGGAAAGGTCGGAGACCTAGCCCCAGCAATAGAGGAAGGACTAGCCGTTCCTCATTCTCGGACGCAACCCTAAGGGGGGATCATTCCCTTAGGGAGGACAGAGAAGCGATATAATACTCTGATATGAGCTTGATCCCCTTATATGGTAGGGGGAGCAAGGCTACACAGAGGGGATGCCCTAAGCCAGGGGATGAAGGAAGCATATAGGGGTCCTACTTGTAGGTTAGGTTAGAAAGACACACTATCTAACCTGTCCCTTATATGGTCCCTGAAGGCGAAAACACTTGCATCACAGTCAATAGTATTGTAAAATAATGCCACTATCTTCATAAATAAGCCTAGGATCACTGATAAATATCATGCATGAACACTGATATAGGCGCTCTGGCCTAGGGGCTATAGTAGCCAACTGGTATGGGGTCAGTTGATGACCGATAATAAAGCGTCAAAACACGATATAAAAGTTCCTAGCTATGAAGACTAAATAACTAATAGTATCGATTAGTTAATGAGGCAGGAAAACGCTGTTGAGGCTATCTAAATAAGGCATGCAAAGCAACAGCGACGCCATAAAATGACCGGTCCGGTCGAGGCACAGCTCTGCCACAAAACATCAATTATCTCGAAAAGTAAAATTAACTTTACGGTCAGAGCTTATTTAAACAATACTGGAACCTTGTACTCAACTTTCCAGAAGAAGGCGAGGCCGAAGGTAGCGACATGACGAAGATGCAGGTTGATGAAAAAGCGTAAGGGAAAATCCGTCTTAGCAAGGCAAGCTACTAGAAGAAGGATAAGGACGGACGTGACGTCATTTAGCAATGGCGCCCGTTTGTTTACGTCTCGAGTACCAAAAGTAGCCATGAACGAGATTAGCTGTGGAACGGCTCCCCAGCTATTCTCCGCCCCTACACACCGAAGTGTTAACTCTGTTTGGGGTGTAGATAGCTATGTGGCGCGTTAATACATGCGTCCCCTGTTGATATACGATGTCTTAAAAGGGAAACCTTTAGGATACTCGCTCCAGAAGTTAGAATTCTGTGATAACCTGTGGTTAAATTCTCTGGGAATATTTAGTAGTGATATACCCAAGGAAGCTACCAAAAAGGAACCTTCCATCAGGACGCCATGGCTTGAGCCCAAAATATATATATATATATATATATATATATATATATATATATATATATATATATATATATATATATATATATATATATATAATGTTTATATATAATAATAATAATATATATTATATATATAAACACACATTTATATAATATGTAAATATAATACATATATATAAATATATATATATATATATATATATATATATATATATATATATATATATTCTTATGAAGCTGGTCTGAGGTAAGAGTAGAGTATTTTATTCACGTATTTCATTTGTGTATTTAAGATATGTATAGCCACCTCATAAGGTGAATTCTACTCATGTAGGATTAAGTATATGCATGTACATTACATAATACTGTCGTCATTCATTTAGTTATATTTTCATTCAGTTCCGTATATGTGAATTTACGTTATTTTAAATAATTAAATTTTTATTTCCCGTAGTTTGGTTACAAAGTCTTATGTAACTTGATGAAAAGGTATGCTGTATGACACTCACGCTAGGGATTGCATCATGTTTCCACGTGGTTGGAAGATGCAGGAGAGTTCTCGACTAGAACTTACTCTTTTTTTTAATATATATATATATATATATATATATATATATATATATATATAGATAGATAGATAGATAGATAGATAGATATCTTTATTTTTGGGCTCGAGCCATGTTGTCCTGATGGAAGTTCCTCAAAGGCAGCTTTCTACTTGGGTTATTTGTGCGAGTGATATACCAGAGAATTTTACTTGTAGAGGTATCACAGAGTTCTATCCTCTGGAGCGAATATCCCGAGAGATACCGTTTATGAAACAGGGATGTGTTTAAAACAAGCCGCGGATATCCTTCCCCGAATAGAGTTAACCTCGTCTTGAAGGATATGGGATAGGATTGGAGACGTGGGAGAGAAAGCCGTTACAACTCCGATCATAGTGTGCTGAAAATATATTCACTGGTTCTCCATTCCTTTTAGCAGTGCCATCTTGATAGATTGTTTTGGGAGTTTTCTGCTTATTTTCAAGTTTTTGGAGAGTTTTTGAGACCATCGATGCTTCTGCTTCTTCTTCATTGATTAAGTTGAGTACCATTTCCTTTTGTGGTGGAGAATTTTTTGTCTCTCCCCTTGTGTTTATGTGCTATGCGTCCGTTTATTGTCTGCAGCCGCTGCATGGCCGAAGATGGTGGCTCATGTCTCCAAATTGTCCAGAATTGTATGTAAAAGTGTGTTAAATATATTCTTTTACAACTGTGGTATAATTATAGGTTAGACTTTTGCCCTTTTTTTGCATGTTTGTCTTTCATCAGTCCTGACTTAGGCTAACCCCTACACTTAGCCCTTGATCAAGAATGGTTAATATTTACAAATCCACCTTCACCTTCTACCACGTAACTGCAAGGTTCTCATGAGGCTGCCACCCCTCCCTTGTTATTGATACGTCATTGTGGGGAGCTGCAGCCTTGAAAGTACCATCTGGGAGCAGTGGATAGTGTTTCACAGTCTTTAGGCGACAGAATTTCACTTATCTACTTAGCCTTAGTGTCTGGCTAGGTTGCACTGGTTGTGGGGACTTGTTCCCTATTGTCTACATTCTGTCAATCCCTAAGAATGAAATCAACCTTGTTCTAATATTGACAGGTAGACCTTCCTTTCGTGTCAGCTTACCCATTAGCTAGGCTTCCTTTCTTAGGTTTTGGTATGCTGGCAGCCGGTTGTGAGGATTTGTTCTCTGTGCCTATTTACTGTAGATCTCTTAGGATGACATTTACTAGTTCTAATACTACAGTTAGGTCTGCCTGTCCTGCCACTTTACTATTTTCTAAGTCTCCCTTCCTTCCCCTTCCCTCCCCCTTGCATTGCTAGTCTTGACCTGCTTGCTGTGGAACCTAGTTGCCTTCCAATCCAGGTTTCCCTGACATTTGAGGAATCCTCAGTTGTTATATAGATGGACAGTATAGCTTGTGGGTCATCTAGTCTGCCTCTGGGAAGGCGAGTGATTGATCCTACCCTGGATTAATTCTCTCTGCTGCCTGTGGTCTAGCTGTCCCTTTCCACTTCCTAGTTAGGCCATAAATTTTTCACTGTCCGTGGAACTGCAATGCCTTTATCTAGTCTGCATTCCCTAGTATCTGAGCATTCCTCAATCGCTATATAAGCTAGACTAGACTACACACCAAGTTTTTTATGGCCTAATCCTGTCTAGGCAAGGAAACTATCTCTTCACCACCTTAGCAGATGCCTAGTTTCTGACTTCAGCTCCTCATCTTGGGCTATATATCTCTTGCTGTAGGGTCTTGACTCCTTTGCCTGGACGGAAGCTCCCTGACTGAAGTACTTACCATTTGGCCATACTACTTCCAGTCCTGTGGGCTTGAGTTCTTCTAGCCTTAGATATGAGTAGTTTAGGGGTACACCGGTCTCCTTTCATTAGAAGAGAGCCTCGCCCTAGTCACCTTAGCTACAGCCTTAGGCTAGTCACCTGTGTCTATTACCTTCCTCTATATTTGAGGAACATTATCCTCTAAAGTTGGCTGATTGGATACCTCCTTGTTGTCAGGATTTCCCTTGAATTTACGAATTCATGGTATCCTAGTTGTGTTATACAGCTCTCATTATTTTAAAGGGCTAATCCCTTTTATCATGATTTAATCTTAATAACTAGGTTTTTTGGGCTCAGGCCATGTCATCCTGATGGAAGGGTTTCTATAGGTAGCCTTCTAAGGGGTATTTTCTACAGTGATACTCCCAGAGAATTAAACCAAAGGTCTCCAGGATTCTAACTCCTGGCGCAAGTATCCAATAAAGGATATCGCATAATATCAGGCGACGTATTCTAGGTACGACACATGGCAATCTTCACCCCGAATAGATTCAACGCTTCGATATAAAGGGGAAGAGTGGCAAAAGAAAGGGGTGCCGTTCTAGGTACCCGGTGGACCTCCTTCCCTACTACTACCGTGACGCCATTCCTATTCTAGTAGCGTGCTAAGAGTGTTGTGCTCCCCTTAGCTCGGTGTTTTTTTACTAGTTTTTTGGAATTTTTGGCATGCAATCCCCAGCATCTTCGTCATCTGGAAAGTTAAGTATTAATTCTTTCCTACGTGTAATTTTAGTTTTCCTTTTCACAGTTAAATTCCAATAATTTAAGTGGGTTTGGGTGAGCGTTGCCGAGACCAGAGGCAGCCATTTTATGACTGCTGTCGCCCGTTACATTTTCGCATATTGTTTAGGTAGTAGGGCGACACTTCCCGGTTTTAAAGCTATTATATTGACTAGTTAGGCAAGTGATACAAGATGTGATATAGCATACATGAAAATTATGCTTTCTTCTATTATGTGACTTTACTTATTATGCGGGCGAGAGCCCCGGTGGTACCGATTACCTTGGCCGGGGCTCCTACCAGAGCAAGGCTACTCTTGCTCATATATACGTTAGTAAAGTAATTCCCCCTGTTTAGGCTCACCCTTATCATTTCTTATCGATTCGAATGAGATGTTACATTCTCTAGAATCTGTAGACATGTTACGATATTTATTCTCTCTCTTAGAGAAAGAGGCTAAACCCTTCGTCCCTCCCAAAGTGACTCCTCTATCATGGGCGGCAGCCACTGTCTCTCTTCATCGCCGTCGAGTAAAACGATGTTCTTACTGCCCCCCGGCTTTGATTCAGATAGTGACATACTCAGGGTGCCCTTGTCTTGCCGACGACAATGTCATCAGCACAGGAAGCCGTGCTTCCCCAGCTAATTGTTTGAGGAAGGTGGCACACCTGCCGCCACCTCTGATATTAATGAACTGTAAGACCCCACAATCCCTTCCCCCTCTGTCCTTTAGTGACGTCATGCCATCACAAGATTCTTTCACTGGTATTCTGACAATGTCCTCAGCTCTCTCTTGAGCTGCCATCCACATTCATTGCCGCCGACTTCATTGCCGTCGACAGGCCTTTTGTGGATGGGTGGGAGCCAGAATCTGATAGAATCTTTCCCCTTCCATTGGAACTTTCATTCTGGTAAGGAGACAGTAGGCGGTCTTATAGTCCTCCTACACTTCCAGCTGTTATGTTTATTCATAATAGTAGGAAACTCTCCTTCCTTAATCTTTCTCTCTCTCTTTCAGTTAGCACTGTCAGGTACTAACCTAACACCAGCAGTGTCTGCCGGCAAACTACTGTCTACAACTATACAGTAGTGCATATGTTTTCTAACATACTCTGTGTTTCCTATCACAGACGATTGTTGAGACCATGATATTCTGTTGAGGCTGAGTACTCCCTCAACACCCAGATGGTTTTCCTTGATCATCAGGGACTTAAAATACCAGAACGGTTTTAATATATACTACAGGTGGATAATGTTAGTATAAGCTATTTACTAACTCTAACTCTAGTTCCTAGAGTTTCTCTACCTAGTATTGTCCCTATCAGGGAAACTGAATATTAATACTGACGGAGGTCTCAGCAATGGCCTGGGAGAGGAAATACAGATATGTGTCTTTTCTATTTCATTTCAAGCTTACTATCCTAAGCTACCATAAACAATAGTGATTACTATTGTTATTATAAACTGTATGCTTTTATATCACTGATATAAAAACAAAAATACTCATTAGTATTTTTCCTTTACAGGATGACCCTATGGAGAAGTGCGGAGCAATGTTCTGCAACCACAAGGGGAAAGACTTCTGTGGCCACACAATGTGCAGGACTCATGCCCCCTGCGGCATCATCATAGGAGTCCTAAAGTATTGGGACCCGAAGGGTTACCCCACTTGCTCAACCCTACTTGCCAACGGCTTCAGCGAAGCCCCCCTAGTTACCCTAGAGACTAGGGATACAGTGAGGGACACCCTTCGCAAATGGGTAAGAGGGTTCCAAAAGAACTCTCCAGGCCCTTACTTGCCCAATGACTCCCTAAGGTGCCTACTGTTCCCCAAGGCTCTGCCGAGTGTGGTGGTGTCCCAGGAACAGCTCCGGTCCCCCTTCGTTCAACTGAAGATTGACTCGGACATTAACAAGGCACTAGAAGGCATGGACATCCACCAAGAGAGGATGTCAGAAGTGTCCACCGACACCGAAGAGGACCTACTACAAGGTGGCCCTAAAGAGAACGTGGACCCTCCCCGAGTGGAGGAAGAAGGATCTTTGTCAACGGCAACAGACGACCCTCAGTTTGCCGTGACAGCATACCAACCTCTGCCGTCAACGTCCTCGGCCCCAACTCCACAACCTGTTGCCCAGGTTAACGCAAGCAAAGAGATTCTGACATCTCTTCAACGAATGATGGAGTCGTTCCAACAGGAACAAGAGACGATGCGGGAATCGATTAAGCAGCAGCGTAAGCTGTTGCAGGAGAAGATGGACCGCTTCGGAACCACCAAGGGCACCTCTAAGAAGCCTCTTAGTGTCTGATCTCCCTCATTGCTCTGAAACTAATCCTTGGAGGTATGCGGAGCATATGCCAATGATGAATGGGAAACTGTTTGTTTCTGAGAAGTCGGGAGCCAGGCAGATTGAAGACCTTGAGTTCTGGCCCAACTTTTCGGCCTATCCAGAGTGCTACGTGAGACTGTAGGATGAAAATGCGACCCGAGAAGAAACGGTCCCCAAAGAGGTCATCGTATTTGAACACAAGAAGGCGCAAGCCATCCACCTGAAGGCCTTGAAGGGAGCCGGGTATACCAACTCCAAAGTCTCAGCACTGAGCAAGAAACACCCCACCTTTCTTGCCCCTTCTTCCATCTCTTTCCCCTTTACGGAGAAAGCACTAGACTTTGCCGTCAAGGCTATCGATGAGGGAAAACCCTGCCCGACCCTAGAGGAATGCAAGCCATTCTCTCTAGCACTGCCTACCTGCGAGGAGAAGTGGAATGATGTCCACCTAACCTTCTCTGTCTCTGAGTTAGACCCAGAGATCGCAGGACAACAGTTCAATGAGAACCTTCCGAAGTTGCCAGACCATCTTCTGAGGAAGGAACAGGAGTCGGAGAGACTTGCGGCTTCCCTCTCTCATGAGAACTGTCTGAAAATGAGTGCAGGTCAACATAATGCCCCATCAAGTTCCAGAGAAGGCTGTTTTTTGTTCCTAAGAAAGACTCAGACAAACTCAGAGTCATTCTAGACTTGTGTCCACTCAATAAGTTCATCAAGAACAACAAGTTCCGGATGCTTACTTTGCAACACATAAGGACCCTTCTGCCAAAAGGGGCGTACACGGTCTCAATAGACCTAGCAGATGCTTACTGGCATCTCCCGATGAGTCGCCTTTTCTCCTCCTACCTAGGACTCAAACTACAGAAGAAGAAGTTTGTCTTCAGAGCAATGCCCTTCAGACTGAACACAGCCCCAAGGATATTCACGAAGCTAGCAGACACAATCGTCCAACAGCTCCGCGCCGAAGATGTTCAAGTGGGAGCATATCTACAGTAGATGACTGGTTGGTATGGGCAGCATCCAAGACTACTTGTCTGCAAGCAGCCAACAGAGTGATCCAGTTTTTGGAACACCTGGGCTTCAAGATCAACCGCAAGAAGTCTCGTCTCAATGGAATCCAATGGAACTTAAAGTCACACCACCTCTCCATTCCACCCAAGAAGAGGAGAGAAATAGCAGTATCTGTCAGGTGACTAATCCATCACAAGATGATTTCAAGATGTCAACAGGAAAGAGTACTGGGCTCTCTCCAGTTTGCAGCAGTGACAGACCCTGTGCTAAAGGCACATTTGAAAGATGCGTCAAGAGTCTAGTAGAAATACGCATAAAATGCTCGAAGAGATCAACTAAGGTTGACCCCGGCCTTGTAGCGCACGCAATTAAAGCCGTGATCAACAGCCAAGAGCCTAGCACGGATAATCCCCCTGCAACCACCGCTCCCATCAGTGGTGATACACACGGATGCCTCCTTGGAAGGATGGGGAGGGTATTCTCACCACAAGAAA
The DNA here is from genome assembly GCF_036898095.1 of Palaemon carinicauda. NCBI lineage: Eukaryota > Metazoa > Arthropoda > Malacostraca > Decapoda > Palaemonidae > Palaemon > Palaemon carinicauda. The sequence goes on along the minus strand of NC_090726.1, from coordinate 66,652,874 downwards.
GTGCAAGGGAATTGGTCGCACCAGCTCAAAACATTTCATATCAATATTTTCGAAGCTATGACAGTATTCCTGACGTTGAAGAGACTATCCCCTCGCAGATCAATTCACATCAGATTGGTCCTGGACAACGAGGTGATAGTAAAGTGTCTAAATCGACAAGGCTCGAGATCACCCCACATCAACCATGTGATGTTATCCATCTTCTACCTGGCAAGGAGGAAGGGATGGCACCTATCAGCAGTTCACTTACAAGGGTTCCGCAATGTGACGGCAGACACTCTTACCAAGGCTAAAGCCAATAGAGACAGAATGGTCCCTAGACGCACTCATTCTCCTTCATCTTGGAAAAAGTCCCAGAACTGCAGATCGACCTCTTCGCAACGAGCGACAAGAAGAAACTATCTCGTTACGTAGCCCCTTACATGTACCCTCAAGCAGAAGCGATGGATGCCATGTCCCTCGACTGGAACAGGTGGAATCGCATTTACCTGTTTCCACCAACTAATCTCCTGCTAAGAGTCCTCAACAAGCTAAGATCCTTCAGAGGGACAGCAGCAGTAGTAGCCCCGAAGTGGCCCAAAAGCAATTGGTTCCCTCTAGTCCTAGAGTTGAAACTGAAGCTGCTCCCTCTGCCGAATCCAGTGCTATCTCAACTGATCCAGAAGTCGACTGTCTACGCTTCATCCTCGAGAACCAGCAACCTACATCTCACGATTTTGTCGCCTTAGCAGCGAACAAAAAGTTTGGAATCTCGAAGGATGAAGTTGACTTCATCAAGGAGTACAAGTTAAGTTCGACTAGGAGGCAATACGAATCATCATGGAAGAAATGGGTGTCCTTTGTGAAAGCAAGGAAACCGACAGAGATATCGATAGATTTTTGTCTTGCATTCTTCATACACCTCAACGAACAAGGCCTGGCCTCTACTACAATTACTTCTTGTAAATCGGCCCTGGCTAGACCACTTCTGTACGCTTTTGAGGTGGACCTTTCAGGTGAAATCTTTAATAAGATCCCGAAAGCATGCGCTAGACTCAAGCCTGCAACCCCACCAAAGCCCATCACGTGGTCTTTGGACAAAGTCTTGCACTATGCTTCGAACCTAGACAGTGAGGACTGTACTCTAAAGGATTTGACACAGAAAATCATTTTTCTGTTCTCAATAGAGAGTTAGTGAAATAATGGCCTTATCCAGAAACGAAGGCCATATTCAGTTCCTAGATTCAGGAGAACTGAACTTTTTTCCTGATACTGCCTTTCTTGCCAAGAACGAGCTACCCACCAAGAGGTGGGGTCCTTGGAGAATCTGCCCATTGAAGGAAGATGCCTCTCTGTGCCCAGTAGAGTGTCTTAAGGTCTATCTTCGAAGAACTTTAAACTTCAAGGGAGGACAGCTCTTTAAGACAACTGAGAGCAAAGCTCACCTTCTTTATTCGCAGAGCGGATCCTGACAGTACACCCACAGGTCACGATCCGAGGAAAGTTGCTTCTTCATTGAACTTCTTTCAACATATGAACTTTGAGAGACTCACTCCTCTCATACACTGGGTGGAGATCATCCAGGGTCTTCTACAAACATTACGCGAAGCAAGTACATAAAATAAAACACTTTGTGGTGGCGGCGGGTAGTATCATTAAACCCGTCGTCTAGTGCTGTGATGAACAGAGGACTGTTTTGGGACTTTACAGTGCATAGGATGCATGGTTATATCTACCCACTAGTGCAGATCACAGCTATGGTTGACATACTGTTCTTTGTAGGTGTATATCTGATCAATACACCAGTGCCGAGTGAACGTTTGCGTTACGGTGTTTATGCATTTCCGAACATCTGACCATGTCAGATAGATTTGGTTTCACATCTCCATTGAGTGGCGTTATTCCGATAATGTTATTCCGATATTTTTTCTACACGAAAAATATATGTTTTGATGTGTTGTAATGCTGGATCAGATTCATACTTTGTTGTAACTACATTTGATAAATTAGTTGCGTAGTAAAAATACTTAACTGTATTCACATCTTACTACTGCTTCCTCAGTTATAAGCTAATAAAGTACACTAGAGTTTTACTAAACCCCTGTATAGGGCTTATATCCTTGAAATCACAATAATGATTTCCAGTGGAATAAAAATTACATTCTTAATGTAAGTAAAAAAGCTAGGCTTCAATGTTTTCCTTTTTGTTCCAACGGAAATAAAACCTTGAATCCTTGTTGTCGATATCGACATTTTCCCTGCTGGGGGCAGGAGCTGGTTAGTGGAAGTGACAGATCTCTGGAATTTCACACATAGGTCTAGTAGACCAGATAAGGAAATCTACTCAAGGTGGAAGGCACATACACAAACCCACAGCTAATAGTAATTTCAAGACAATTCTCTAGTATACTCCCATCAAGACGACATGGCCTGAGCCCAAAAAACAGATTTTGATCAAAGTGAAAAATCTATTTTTGGGTGAGAGGGCCATGTCGTCCTGATGGACCCACCTTCTTGCTGACCCCTTCCCAAAATTACTTTATCTGTGGCCAGTTCCGCTTAACGGCAAGAATAGGAATGGCGTTACGGTAGTAGTAGGGAAGGAGGTCCACCGGGTACCTAGAACGGTACCTCTTTATTTTGCCACTCTTCCCCCTTACATCGAAACATTAAATCTATTCAGGGTGAAGATTGCCATGTGTCGTATCTAGAATACGTCCCCTGATATTACGCGTTATCCTTTATTGGATACTCGTGCCAGGAATTAGAATCCTGGAGACCTTTGGTTTAATTCTCTGGGAGTATCACTGTAGCAAATATCCCCTAGAAGGCTACCCATAGGAACCCTTCCATTAGGACGACATGGCCCTCTCACCCAAAAATAGATTTTTCACTTTGATCAAAATCCATTTTTTTGGCAGATTCATTTATCTACTCCTCTCTATTAGCCTGTACCTTTCCTCTTACCCTTGGCCTGTTTCCATATAGGTTCATCCACTTCTTTGTCGACTTGACAATGTCACTGCTGCGTTGAGTCGACACTCCTATGGGTAATGAAAGGTCAGTCCAATGAACCATAGTTGTTAGGAATAGCTGCCACCTTAGTCATAGCTGCTGTCGCCTCAGGTGCAGCCGCTGCCAGCTTAGACCGACTTTGGGGGAAATGGTGCTCTGTTGATGTGAACCTTTCTCCTTAATCTACTACACTGGAGGAATTCATATGGAATTCTGAGCTGTTTGGCATGAGCTTCCACTGTAGTGTAGCTTTAGCCATAGCTAGAGTAGGTAGAAAATTTTTAAATTATATATAATTTTTCAACATTTTCTTTAAAAAAAATTTCCTATGTAACATAACATATGCAAAAATTTTTATGCACCATTTGTAATCATTGAAAATTTTCTATCTTTACAGGTTGCTGAAGACATGAAGTGTGCTACTAAAGCCTGCACCAGGCAGGTAAAGTTGCCTTGTGGCCACAAGACTTGCCGGAAACATGCTGATTGCTATGTTTCCAAAGGTTCCTTTGTCATCTGGGAACCTACTAACTGCAGTGTGTGCAAGGACCTGATTTACACGGTTTCCACGCTACCCGTGTCTCCCAGGAAGATAAAGCGTGGGATCAGAAGACCATTAGACATTGGGTGGGAGGCTTCCAGAAGAGCTCTCAACAAGGTGCCCCTTACCTTCCTTCAATGAAACTTAAGGACCTCCTCATCCCCAAGGCCGATATGACTGCTGTTTTCAGTCACCAGATACTGACGGTCTAACTCCGCCAGTACAACTAGATCAGGCAGATCAGGAAGTTCGGGATGCATTTCATGTGATGAGCTTGGATACCGATGATATGTCAATGACCTCCTCCGTGACATCAGAGAGAGAGAAGATCCTGCTGACTACGAAAGCCTCTGATGAGTCCCTAGATGTCCATCAGATAAGTACAGCTCCCAGTACTTCTTTGGCTAAGTCCCCCATCCCTGTATCTGCCGCCCCTGCCTCTACTTCTACTCCTGTTCCTACTTCTAATGCACCTTTGTTCCCTGGTCACTAGGAGTTTATGGCATCCATGAAGGCATTCATGGAAAATATCCATGCCGAACTTAAGAGAGCTCAAGCGTCCTTAGAAGTGAAGATAGAGGCTTTTCAGCAGGCACCTAAGTCCAAGGCTCCACTAGTGTTGAGTCTTCCAGATTGCTCGGCGAAGAGTCATTGGTGTTAGACAGAGCATATGGCTCTGAGTGAGGGGTACCTCCACATTGGAGAAGGTATGGGATCTAAGCCTGTCTCCGACTTAGAATTCCACTCTTCGATTGATATTCATCCTTACTGCTATGTAAGGCTGAACTCTGAAGTGTCCATGAGGGATGATACAATCCCCAAGGAAACTATCATCCTGAACCACAACAAGGTTCAAACCTTATTGATAAAACAGCTAAAGACGGCCGAGTTTACTAACATTCAACTTTCTGCCTTTGGCAGGAAGGAGGCCACCTTTATTGCTCCTAAGGATACTGTCTTTCCCTTCGCCTCAAAAAGTTTAGAGGGTGTGAAGAATGCAGTAATTGAAGGTAAACCATTGCCAGTGCTAGAAGGGTGCAAATCTGTCTCTCTAGCCCTGCCTTATGACTCGGACAGTTGGGGAGATGTCCAACACTCCTTTACGGTCGGGAAACTGGAAAGGGACATCGCAGGCAAACAATTCAATAAAAGGGGGCCTAGAATTCCCGAATTCTTGTTGAAGGCAGAATTGGAAGCCAAAGAAAGGCTGACTGCTTCTTTGTCTCACCAGTCCTATTTGGAAATGCTGATTGGGAACTACTCAAAATCAGACTTCTTCCCAGCCCTGGCAAAGACTCATCTGGCTACCTTACACAGGGATTTGTATGCTTTCTTTTTAGCCCGAAGAGCTTGCAGAGATCACTTCCTAGTTGCAGCAACTATGAGGCATGAGCCTAAAATGTTGATTGACTCAAACATATGGGAGAAAGACCTCTTTCCTCAGAAGGTAGTCAAGGAGGTAATGGATAGGGTGGCTCAGGAAAATAAGAGCCTTATGCAGAAGTGGGGTACGTCCTCAAAGAGGAAATTCAACCCCGGAGAAGGACCTCAACCTGAAGGCAAGAAGCCTAGGAGACGTTTTAAGGGTAGGAAAACCTTTTCTGCCATGACAGCCTCTGTTGCCACGATCCCCCAGACTGTGTACACGGTTCCCCAGCAGTTTGTGACAGTCTCCAGCCTTCAACCCAGTCTATGAGAGAGCCACTATGACATTACACCCGGTCAGAGCTCAAGGGAAAAATGCTAGTGGCAGAGAGAGGTCTGGAAGAGGCGGTCAACTTAGGGTTCGAGGAAGCAGAGGCAAATTGTATAAAGAGGCTGGTCCTTCAAAACAATGAGGAGCTCCTGGTAAGGGGAAGAGACGATCTTTTCAGGGATCAGTGGGAGTTGGATCCTTGGGCTCACAGCATAGTCTTGAAAGGACTAGGCTGGAAATGGAGACAGAAACCACCCCGGTTCAAGAGGTTCTTCCAACCCACAGCCCCATTGTTGGAGGATTATGTACAGGATCTTCTCCAGAAGGGAGTTATCCGTTGCACAAAATACATGAACTTTCAAGGACTGCTATACTGCGTGCCAAAGAAAGATTCGAGCACACTTCGAACTATTCTAGACTTGTCCCCACAAAATAAATTCCTTCTGAACGACAAGTTCCAGATGTTAACTATCTTGCAAATACAGACCCTTCTACCCCAGGGGGCCTAGACCGTCTCCATAGATCTTACCGACGCCTATTGGCCTCTTCCAATAGGTAGGAGCTTCTCCCCCTACCTTAGTTTCAGACTGGCAAGAAAGGCCTACATGTTCAAAGCTCTGCCCGTCGGACTCAGTATAACTCCAAGGATTTTCACTAAAGGCCTTCAAGTGATGGTATACCTAGACGACTAGTTAGTGTGAGCTGCAACATAGTTGGAATGCCTTCTAGCACCTCTGGAAGTCATGAAATTCCTACAATTCTCTGGGCTTTCAAATCTGCCTCAAAAAGTCCATGCTTTCTCCAGCTCAAGAATTCCAGTAGCCAGGACTTCACTGGAATCTAAAGCCACATATCCTATCTCTACCTCAGGCCAAGAGAAGGGGAATAGCAAACTCTGTCAGGTGCCTACTTCGATCAAAAGTAATCACCAGATGTCAACAGGAAAGAGTCTTAAGATCGCTGCAGTTTACAGCCTTGACAGAACCCAATTCTGAAAGCAAGACTCAAAGATGCCACGTGTCTGGAGAAGAAAGGCGTCAAATGCTTGGAGAGATCTTTGCCACAAAACCCTGGCTTTACTGCACAAACAGCTCAAGCCGTGGTTCACTGCCAAGAGCTTGTCGACTCACATTCCTGTACAGTATCCTCCTTTTGTGACAATCCACACGGACGGCTCGGAAAAGGGTTTGGGGGAGAGGGACATTCCCCTTCCAAGATGATACAGGGTCAGTGGTCAGCCACATTTCAGAAATTCTATATCAACTTTCTGGAAGCCATGGCAGTATTTCTAACTCTGAAGAGACTGAACCCAAAGAAAAAATCACATCAAACTAGTTCTCGACAGCAAGATGATAGTCTACTGCATCAACAGACAGGGCTCAAGGTCTCCTGAGATCAACCATGTGATTTTAGCCTTTCTCACTTTGGCAAAGCGGTGAAATTGGCATCTCTCACTTAAAAGGGGTTCGCAATGTGACGGTGTATGCCCTTTCAAGATCCGAGCCTCTGGAAACAGAATGGTTACTCGATGCAAAATCATTGTTTCATTCTAGAGCAAGTCCCAGAACTGCAAATAGATGTCATTGCGACAAACTTCAACAAGAAGCTTCCCTGGTATGTAGCAACAAACTTAGATCTGGAAGTGGTGGGGACAGATGCGATGTCACGGGATTGGAATCAGCGGTCTCACATTAGCTCTTTCCACCGTTCAACCTCCTTATGAAAGTCCTGAACAAACTACGGACTTTCAAAGGGACAGCAGCACTAGTGGGCTCAAATTGGCCCAAGAGCAATTGGTACCCTCTTGTTCTAAAACTCAAACCTCACCAAATCCCTCTACCGTCTTCATTGCTGTCGCAGGATGTTCAATAAAAGACTGTCTTCGCTTCTTCCTGGACAATGAAAATCCTTCAGCTCATGATTTTCTCGCTCTAGAGGCTAAAAGAAAGTTTGGAGTTGCGAAGGAGAGGATTGATTTTATAGAAGAATACAAGTCCGCTACTATGAAAAGACAATATTTTTATTCCTGGAAAAAATGGGTGGAATTTGTTAAAGGACATGAGCCCTCTTCCATTACTGTGTACTTCTGTATTTCCTTCTTTATTTCACTACACTAAAACAAGGTTTGGTCTCTACAACTATTGCCTCACGTAAATCGGCACTGACCAGAACTATGGGTTACACTTTTGATATAGAACTCAATAGCAAACTGTTCAATAAAATCCCGAAGGCTTGTGCTAAATTGAAGCCAAATGCTCCTCCCAAGACCATCTCATGGTCGTTGGACAAAGTCTTGCACTTAGCCTTCTCAATAGATAACGCCACTACTTCTTTGAGGAATCTTACTCATAGCCTTCTCAATAGATAACGCCACTGCTTCTTTGAGGAATCGTACTCAAAAATCAATATTCTTGCTTGCTATGGCTTCTGGTGCTAGCGTCATCGAGATTGTGATACTTTCAAGGGATGATGGCCACATTGAATTCTCGTAATCGGGAAAGTAAATCTTTACCAAGATCATGCATTCCTGGTTAAGAATGAACTTCCTACAAAACGTTTGGGGCCTTGGAAGATGGTTCCACAAAAGGAAGACCCTTCTCTGTGGCCCGTGGAATACCTTAAAGCCTACTTGTTAAAGAGTGGGGCCTTTAAAGGTGGAAGGGTAAACAACAGGATCTAATCTCTCTTTGAAACAGCTAAGGTCCAAACTCACTATTTTATCAGAAGGGCTGACCCCAATAGTATGTCCTCGGGTCAAGACCCTAGGAAAGTTACTTTTTCCTGAAACTTCTTCCAGTATATGTCCTTTAAAGCCTTAAAGGCTTACACGGGATGGAAATCTTCAAGTGTATTTCAAATATTACTTGCGTCAATTGGAAGAGATTAAACACTTTGTGGTGGCCGCTGGTAGTGTGATTAAACCAGTATTGTGCATGGACTCTCATTGACTTTATAATGGGGACTTTTCCAGTCTACATAGTGCAAGTGGAATAATAATAATAATAATGATGATAATAATAATAATAATAATAATAATAATAATAATAATAATAATAATATGTGTAGAAAACAAGTTTTCACTACAGAATTCTGTAATAGAGTAACATAATAACATTTCATATAACTAGAGGAGAATATCATCTTTGCCTCTTCACCATATATATATATATATATATATATATGTATATATATATATATATATATATATATATATATATATATATATATATATATATATATATATACATACATATGGTAAAGAGTCAAAGATGATATTCTCCTCTGGTTATATGAAATATTATTATGTTACTCCATCACATAATTCTGGGGTGAAAACTTCTGTTTACTGCACATATTATTATTATTATTATTATTATTATTATTATTATTATTATTATTATTATTATTATTATTATTATTATTATTATTACTAGCTAAGCTACAGCCCTAGTTGGAAAAGCAGGATGCTATAAGCCAAAGGGCTCCAACAGGGAAAAATAGCAAAGTAAGGAAAGGAAACAAGGAAATAAATAAACGATATAAAAGTAATTAACAATTAAAATATTTTAAAAACAATTACAACATTAAAGCAGATATTTTAAATAAAAACTATAAAAAGACTTATGTCAACCTGTTCAACATAGAAACATTTGCTGTAAGCTTGAACTTTTGAAGTTTTAATGATTCAACTGCATGATCAGGAAGATCATTCCACATTTTGGTCACAGCTGGAATAAAACTTCTAGATTACTGTGTAGTATTGAGCCTCATGATGGAGAAGGCCTGACTATTAGAATTAATTGCATGCCTAGTATTACGAACAGGACGGAATTGTCCGGGAAGATCTGAATGTAAACGATGGTCAGAATTATAAAAAATCTTATGCAACATGCATAATGAACTAATTGAACGTTAGTGCCAGAGATTAATATCTAGATCAGGAATAAGAAATTTAATAGACCTTAAGTTCTTGTCCAACAAATTAAGATGAGAATCAGCAGCTGAAGACCAGACAGGAGAACAATACTCGAAACAAAGTAGAATGAAAGAATTAAATGTGCATATTGTTGCACCAAGTATAGTTACATTTATTAATTTTTGGAAATAATAAATGCTGATAGTTATTTTTGTATTTCCCTTATGTGGACCTATTGTACCCAAATAAAATAGCAGTGTATCTCCATTTTTAACACTTCTTTTTTCCTAACTTTGGTCTGATAGATCATTTTGAACAAAAATTTTATTCACAGTGAGTGGGACTGTGCACATAATTATTTTGTTCCTACGCAATTTACGAAAAGCTCGCTTATGCTGTTCATAGCCTGGGGCTGTCATCCCAACTGCTATGTGGAGGTGTAATCACCTATTTATGACACTGTAAGGACACCGATCCCTTCGTCGTCCAGAAAATCGACAAACTACTTATTTATTTAAATTCTCTCTTCGCCACACTGTGGTGTCCTATGTATATATATTCCGCTCTACCAGAGCTACATTTTGATATATGTATCGTTTCATGACATGTTTTTGTTAACCCATAATTCATATATTTGTAAGTGTAAGAAAACACATATATTTTGGCGGGCACTTCAATCTGACTTGGCGCCAATGTAATCCTACGTTTCCGTCCGCACCTTGTTATGTATTTCCGTGCGCATTCAAATAAAGTATCAGTTGATCTTGGTGACGCTTGTCTCACTGTCCTTACAACTGGTGACCCCGGAGTTGAAAGTAGCATCAGCGGTTTTGGCTTTGCCATTAACGGACTTATTACGGCCGTGCTACCTTCTACATACTCCGTTACCTTAGGCAAGAACCTGCCTTTGGTTCTCCCACACTTCGGTGAATGTAAGGCAGTAGGATGAGCTTAACCGACATATCAACCTCTCACCTCTTCGCCGACTCGTCGTCTGGCCACGATGTAGGAAGCAATACGCCCATCGCACCCAACGGCCTCGCCTCCACGCCCAAAGTCAAACTGCCGCCCTTTTCTCAACACAACACCGCTTCCTGGTTCCTGAGAGCGGACGTACTCTTCCGCGTCGCTAGACTCAGCGACTCCTGCGCCAAGGCTGACATCGTCCTCACCTCCATACCTGAAGAAGTATTCGACAAGATTTCCCCATGGCTCGACGCCCAGGCCGGCCAAGTTTCATACGACGACCTGAGAACGAAACTCATCGGTATCTACTCCCTCTCCGTCTCAGCAAGGGCACAGAAAGTACTGGACCTCGCCGGCAAGCCCATGGGTGACACCTCTCCTGTCGAGGCGTGGGACGAGCTAACCGGCCTGCTCATGCTCCCCGAAACAGACAGCAACGGCCGACGACGTGAGATTAGCTTATCTCGCGAGATCTTTCTTCGACGCCTACCACAGGACGTACGGGCCCAATTGACAGACACCGACATGCTCCCGATGAACGAACTCCTGTCGAAGGCTCAGAAGCTCCACGAGGCCTCCAAAGCATCTCGCCTCGGAGCATCATCGTCAACACCGCCTCCGTTCTCCTCCTTCAGCAGCTGCTCTTCCATAGACTCCTCGGCAATGGCCCTCGAGGACGACGAGATCAACATTCTATCAAGAAAGAAACCACCGCAACCGACGCGACCAAACCCTAGGCCTAACCCAGCATGGTGCTTCTACCACCAACAGTTCGGCAGTGACGCCAAGAAATGTAGAGCACCATGCAGTTTCCCTAGAAGACGACGCCAGAAGCATCCACCTGCCACCATCGCGGCCGCAGTTAACCATAACAAGATTGGTTTCTGTATCCTCGATACCATTTCCAACCGTAGACTCATGGTGGACACCGGCGCAATGCAGTCAACGTTCCCTCCTTCGAAGTCCGACCTAGACCGTGGTCCCGACAAAAACGCTCCCTCACTCATCGCCGCCAACGGATCTCCCATACGGTGCTATGGAATCAAGACCCTCAAGATATCTATCATGGGCCGTTCGTATTCTTGGCCCTTCGCTATCGCCGACGTCAATCGCCCCCTCCTCGGTGCGGATTTCCTCGCCCACCATGGACTCCTCGTCGATGTCGCTAACAGACGTCTCATCGACACGGGGACCTGCCGGTCTCGCGCCCTAGAACATGGCCCTGCAACAATGTCCGTATCCGCCGTAACAACGCACCCCTACGCCGACCTCCTACGAGAGTTTCCCGAGGTTTTCAAGCCCGAGCTCCGACACTCGCCAGGTTCCCCGTCCAAGCATGGCATCTACCACCACATCACAACAACAGGACCTCCCACTCACGCCAAATTCCGCCGCCTCCCACCTCAGAAACTGAAGGATGCCAAACGCGCCTTCGAGGACATGGAACGCATGGGTATCTGTAAGAAAGCATCGAGCCCCTGGGCATCACCCCTGCACATGGTTAAAAAGCCGGACGGGTCCTGGAGACCCTGCGGCGACTACAGGCACCTCAACCTCATCACAACGCCCGATCACTACCCACTGCCCAACATGCAGGACCTAACGAACGCGTTACACGGCGCAAGGTTTTTTACCAAGATGGACCTTCTCAAGTCTTACTTCCAGGTCCCCGTATTCCCGGAAGATATCCCGAAAACTGCCATTCTAACGCCGTTCGGATCCTACACCTTCGCATACTCAACCTTCGGTCTACGAAACGCCGGGGCAACCTTCCAACGACTAATGGATAGCATTCTGGGTGACCTACCTTTCTGCGTCTGCTACGTCGACGACATCCTGATATTCTCGAAAACCAAGGAGGAACACCGGGGACACGTCCGCACCGTCCTAAAGCGCCTACAGGAGAAAAGCCTAGTCGTACGCTTCGACAAATGTACGTTCGGTGCGGAGGGAGTGGATTTCCTTGGTCACCGTGTATCCTCGCGCGGGCTAAAACCCATGACAACCAAAGTCGACGCCATCAGGAAGTTCCCAATACCTACAACCATTCGCCAACTTCAGGAGTTCTTGGGAATGGTCAATTACTACAGGCGCTTCATCCCCAACATCGCACAAACCCTGTCACCCCTCGACGACGTCCTGAAAGGAAAAGCAAAAAAACTCGAGTGGGGCTTGCCCCAGCAACAGGCATTCGCTCGGATGAAGGATGCCCTTGCGAATGCCACCACCCTGGATCATTTCGACGACAACGCGCCCCTGCGACTAACGACCGACGCCAGCAACGTCGCCTGCGGGGCTGTGCTTGAGCAACTCGTCGATGGTTCTCCTCGACCGCTGGCATTCTTCAGCAAGAAATTGAAACCCGCCGAAACAAGATACAGCACCTTCGATAGGGAACTCCTCGCCGTCTACCTCGCCGTCCGCCACTTCAGGCACATCTTGGAGGGTACCCCCTTCACGATTGCAACGGATCATCAACCCCTCGTCCACGCCTTCACGAAATCAACGGACGCATGGTCATCCCGACAACAACGTCATCTCGCATCAATCGCCGAATTCGGGTGCACCATACGTTATGTCCCAGGAAAGAAAAACCCAGTCGCGGACACCCTTTCAAGGATTGAAATTGACGCGATCCACCTGGGAATCGACTACGCAAATCTCGCAACCGAACAACGCACCGACCGAGAAGCACAGGTTCACCTGACGGAGCCATCCGCGCTCAAGATAAGTGCGGTTCCCCTCGGACCAGCAGGAGTAACTATTCTTTGCGACCCCAGCACGGGCCGCCCTCGTCCCTGGGTACCAGCCTCCTGCAGAAGGAAAATATTCGATATCATCCACGGACTTTCGCACCCCTCAGGACGCACCACCGCTCGCCTTCTGTCTGAAAAGTTTGTCTGGCCAGGGATAAAAAAGGACGCCCGGGAATGGGCGAGGTCATGCATCAACTGCCAGTCAAGCAAGGTCAGCCGTCACACCGAATCGGGGGTGGGCGATTTTCCCCAGCCAAAAAGACGTTTCGGACATATACACATCGACGTCGTGGGACCATTGCCCCCTTCTGGATCCGCTCGCT
>NC_090726.1:66522182-66632182 GCF_036898095.1 Palaemon carinicauda | reverse complement strand
AATAGATATTTAATTTTATAACTATATTACACTCAGGTGGGATTAATATGTCAATATCTTTTCTGATGCTGATTTGTTCTTTGGTTTAGTAGTTGCTTTCAAGCTTCTCTGTAATATATTTTTTGTATAGTTGGTGTATCAATTTTAAACATATTGAATTTTTTTCTTGTAATTTTTTACAAATGTATCTTAATTATTGTTAACATTAATAAAAAGCGGTCACTTGTAAGGAATATTAGTGAGTGCATAATTTATAGAAGTGTTAGCCACCAGTGAATCAACCTGCATTAAGACTTGATAAGTCCTAGTTTATTTTGTTTTAAAGTATACACTATATCTTTACAGGTTGGTCAGTAATATTTTATCTTGTTTCAAAGCATATTTCCTTACAGGTTAATATGTCCCCAAAGTCAGTTCTTGCTCGTCTGGCTGCGGCTCGTCAACATGAAAATGTAGAGAGAGAGAAGAGGATTCTACAATTGTCGGCCTTGGAATCATCTTGACATTGGTTAATAATTAGTTTTCATTTGTATACATGTATATTTATTTTTAAATATTCAGACAGATGATTGTGGCATATCAATTTTGTCAAGAAGGAAACTTTTACATTGCTTAAATGACAAAGAGACTAACTAGAAGAGCATTTTAATGGAATATACAGTAAATAAGTAGAAGGAAAAAGTGGAAGATTTTTAGGGAAAGTAAAGAATGTTTCATTTGAGACCGGTCCTGTTTACCAATCAAGGATTCAGTTTTTATAAACTGTGTTTATAATAAAATTATAGAATCATAGTGGATTATTCATGCCAAGTCATTTGAGTGTCTAAAAATTAAGTTCAAGATTTGGTGTTTTACTACATCAGCAAAGGTGGATTAATGACTCTTTTGGTCATAAATGGCAAACTCATTTTGTAGGGTATGTAACCCAGTGCATTATTTTTTTGTTTATTAGCTTAATTCAAGGCACAAATCATTGGACTGATATGGGTTCTGGCCACAGAAATACAGTCCTTGTAACTGTTTGATATTTGGTTGTTCAACGCTTACTGGCTTATCATCTAAGACTGCTTCTAGTGTTAGGAGTCATTAGGACTCCACAATTTTCTTTATACATTGTGGAGATTTGCCTTTAAAGAAAATTAATTAAAAGAAAAAACTACTGTAGACCCGTATAATGGCGAAAATATGAAGGTTAAAAACAGTTTTAGTCTACAACCACTACGACAACCCCTTACATTAAGAAAAAGAAAAAAATTAGGACATTGAAGACAACAAGTTCACGGCCTGATACACTGACCCACTATCACACAAGATTGTCAACAGAGCAAATATAATTGTATTAAGGGACCCTCACAAAGATAAGGAAGATGAGAACCTCCATAGGATCATCATTTACAAATTGCAAATGATAAGATTGGTTGAAAAACAGCATGGAATGTACCCAATCACAATTGTAAGAGAACACCAACTACAGTGTCTAATTTTTTTCTTCTACTTAATGTAAGGGGTTGTCGTAATGGTTGTAGACTTATACTGTGTTTTCAACCTTCATATTTTCTCCATTATAAGGTCTACTGTAGTTTTTTCTTTTAATTATGCTATTGGAATATAGACTTTGATATTTTGCTTTAAAAAGTAAATACTTCTTTATAGTTTACTTAGTTTACTCCTTCATTAATCTGACTTGGCTTCTTCAATACTGATATACTGTAATGCAATGTTCATATACCTATACAAAAAAAAATCCTTATTTTGTTCTTTTTTTTAAATACAGTAATACTTCAGGATACAAAAGTTTTTGTAAAAAAAAAAAAAAAAAAAAAACTCACCATACGTAAAGGCATACGAAGATTATTTCGCCTCATATTATGAAAAAACCCTCAGGATAAGAAACAAAATTTGCCTGGACCCAGAAAAAATAATTTTAAAATTCGTGCCCCGCACAAACTGTAAGCTCGCCAACCTTGTCCTGTTCTCCCATTGGTTGTTTCCCTATCCTGATGCTAGTTATTGCCGTAAGATCCTTTTCTTTTGGGCAGCATCTTTCCCATCATGCATCTAAGTGTGGGCGTTCCTCGACCATTTCGTTTCGGCAATGCTATCGTTCACATTGAATTCAATGTAGGTGATTTTGTACTTATAGTTTTCATGTTGCATTATTCAACTCATAATTCTAATGCCATGGGTCCCAAGAATGTTGCCGTTGTTCAAGGAATGAAGAATAGGATGCTTTCTATGGAAACATAGTTGTAGATAATTAAGAAATATGAGGCTGGCATGTGGTTGAGTGTGATCGCTAAAGAGTATGGCCAAAATCCGTCGATGATAGGCACCATCCTTAAGCAGAAGGAAGCCTTCAAAATAACAACACATTCTAAGGGTGTGACTGCCCTTTCAAGTAAGAGGAGCCATGTCCATGATGAGATGGAGAGACTTCTTCTCCTCCGGATTAAGGACAAGGATATCGCTGGAGACACGATCACTGAGACGATAATCTGCCACAAGGTCAGTGCTATTTTCGTGATCTTGTGCATGCTCAGGCCGAAAACAATGCAGAAGGGACATGGCAACAGGCATCCACAAGGTTCAAGGCTTCACGCAGGTGGTTTGAGAAATTCAAGAGACAGACTGGCATTCAATCGGTGGTGCGGCATGGGGAGGCTGAAAGCTCGGACACAAAAGCAGCTGAAGCCTTTGTAAAAATATTTGACAAGTTGACTCTAGGAAGGCTACAGTTCCCAGCAAGTCTTCAACTGCGACAAAACTGGGCTTTTCTGGAAGAAAATGCCTCGTCGTACCTATATCACAATGGAAGAGAAGAAGCTGCCTGGGCATAAGCCAATGAAGGACAGGCTTACCCATGCATTCTGTGCCAACATCAGTGGGGATTGTAAGGTCAAGCTCCTATTGGTGTATCATTCGGTGACTCCTCGAGCCTTCAAGTCCCACAAAGTGCTAAAGGAGAAGCTTCCGGTGATGAGGAGGGCTAATGCGAAAGCCTGGGTAAAGGGACTGTTTGTTTTTTTTTTGTGGAGGGGGTAAATCTCTTGTTTTGGTCCAACTGTGAAAAATTATTTGGAAGAGAACTAACTCCTTCAGAAATGACTGCTGGTGGTAGACAATGCCCCTGCTCAACTAGCCTCGAGTTTGATATTTTTCTAGAATATTCCTTTATCAAGGTTCTCTACCTTTCACCACCCCTGTCCTCCAGCCCATGGACCAGTAAGTGATTTCGAACTTCAAAAAGCTCTATACGAAGAGATGTTTTGAAATCACTGACAGCACAAACCTAACCCCTCGAGAATTTTGGAAGGAGCATTTCAATATTGTGATATGCCTCAGACTCAGCAATCAAGCATGTCAGAAGGTTTTGAGATACACCTTGAACTCATCGTAGAAGAAACTGTGGCCTGCTGCCGTCTCCGCGTGAGACTTCTAGGGATTCGAAGTAGGCGTAGCTGAAGCTGAAGTTGACAATTCTGAACCTGTTAACCTGAGGTTGAAGAAATAGTTTCACTCGGGAGGTGCATGGGACTTGTCATCGATGAGGATGACATTAATGAGTTTCTCAAGGAGCACCAAGAGGAGCTTACAGTGGACGACCTGAAGGAGTTGGAGTCTTGCAATTGAACGTAGTTCAGGAACTGTTCTCTGACGGTGAAGAGAAAGAGGACACAAGTACGATTACGATAACATCATGAATTAAGATGCTATCTTATTATTATAAAGTAGCAGATTTCATAGAAAAGATACATCCCAAAATGGTTCACACAGGTTGTTTTCTTGCAAAATTTAATGTTATCTCTCTATGTCATTTCAGAAACATTTTAAAAAGTAGGCAGAAACAAGATTCCTTGGATCATTACTTTTTAAAGAGGCCATTAGTAGGCCAAGATGAGCCTCATGATGGAGAAGGCCTGACTATTAGAATTAACTGCAAGCCTAGTATTACAAACAGGATGAAAGTCTAGGAATATCTGAATGTAAAGGATGGTCAGAATTATGAAAAATCTAATGCAATATGCATAATGAACTAATTAAACTATGGTGCCAAAGATTAATATCTAGATCAGGAATAAGAAATTTAATAGACCGTAAGTTCATGTCCAACAAATTAAGATGAAAATCAGCAGCTGAAGACCAGACAGGAGAACAATACTCGAAATAAGGTAGAATGGAAGAATTAAAACACTTCAGAATAGATTGATCACCAAAAATCTTAAAGACTTTCTCAATAAGCCAATTTTTTGTGCAATTGAAGAAGACACAGACCTAAAAAGTTACTCAAAACATTCAGGAGATGGAATTAATGCAAAAAGAGTAGCATCATCTGCATATGCAACAAGCTCGTTTTCTAGGCCAAACCACATGTCATGTGTATATAGTATGAAAAGTAATGGGCCAAAATCACTACCCTGTGGAACACCAAATATCATATTCCTATACTCACTATGGTGCCCATCAACAATAACTCTGAGAACTATTACTTAAAAATTCAAAAATACAGTAATGCTAAGAAACGACCTACCCACTCCCAACTGTTTGAGTTTAAAAACAAGGGCCTCGTGATTAACACGGTCAAAGGCAGTACTAAAATCAAGGCCAATCATACGAACTTCCTGACCACAATCAAGGCATTGGAGATTGTATGAAGGATATCACATGCTCCAAGGCCTTTACGTAAACCAAATTGCAAACTAGGGAACAGATGATTACCTTCAGCAAACCTATTAAGACATTTTGCCAAAAGACATTCAAAAACTTTAGATAATATGGGAGTTATGGAAATTGGGCAGCAATCAGTTGGACTCAAGCTACCACAAACACATTTACATGAATGGTCTCTGGCAGACATTTTTTTAGGTGATAATGCCTGAACAGACACTATTCATAAGGATCAAAATGGTCTAAATCCAACATAGGCAATTATTACAATTACACTGGGTATTGTGGTAACAACTAAAGACATTCTAAGGGATTTTTATCCGCTGACAGACTCCCTGTAAAAGGATAGAACTTACATTTCACCTCCATCAAACGTACAGTATTAGATATTTCGTCAAAATTACTTAATGTGCATACAGTATATACATCCATTTGTTTGATACAGGTAACATTTTACAGGAAATGTGAATCAGTAACCTAATACAAGATATGCCTTGCAAAATTAAAGGTTAAGTTAATAACACAATTTTGTCAAAAGTGCCTCAAGACTTTCATCGATAATTCCTATTCTGGCTAGTCTACGCTGCAAAGTCTCAAAAAATTAGGTTTCCAAATATTTAAAGTTAATATTAGGCTTTGGCAGTTACTTATATCTTAGTTTAATTTCAGGAATTGAATTTTCAAGCTTCTTTTCCAGTGACCTTCTTGACAGGCACTTGGTTGTTGGTCTCCAGATAGTTTTAGAACAACTTGGTAGCTCAATCTCTCAAGATAATTAACATTAATGCTTAAATCTCTTTATTCATATGAGCATTCAATAATGTTACTGGTACTGAGGTAATGTTTAATTCCCTCTTTTATTTTTGACACTTTCTTAATATATCAATGGTTTTAGTGGACAGATTGTTGAATAGTTTTAGTTTCTATGCTTATAAATATCTAATTGCTGTTTAAACAATGTGCCTATTATTTTTACAATGAATCAATTTAACTATTGCCTATTTTTTATTGTTTATTGTCTTATATTGAAAGTTCACAAAATTTTCATCAAATTCAATTCACATTCTCAATTTCCTAGCTTAAGCCAAATTAGATATATTTCGATTACTTTAAAAGTTTTTATATTCATATGTGACCGAATTATAGCTAGATTTTATAAATTATCTGTTTAAGCTACACTTGTGTAAACCTGACATTCAATAATATTCCAATGAAGAACATGGCAAGCATTACATATGTACGCAGTATATAATTTGGATTGAATTACATATTATATATAGTCTTTGATATACAAAAATTGTTCTGTCACTATGGATACTGTATACATAGTTACCGGGTAATAAGGAATTTTAATTGTTTAATATTTGTATTTAATATATATATATATATATATATATATATATATATATATATATATATATATATATATATATATATATATATATATATATATATATTTTGGGCTCAGGCCATGTCGTCCTGATGGAAGTTCCTTTAAAGTAGCTTCTTAGCGTATATTTAACTACATTGATATTCCCAGAGAATTTTACCTTAAGGTACCCAGAATTCTAACTCCTGGAGCGAATATCCCTAATTTACTCTTATAGGGATATCGCATAATATCAGAGGACGTATTCTTGACACGCCACATAGCTATCTTCACCCCGAATAGCGTTAACACTTCGAGAGGGAAAAAGTGGCAAGAAACAAAAGGGGAGCCGTTATTAAGGTACCTCTCCTCCCCATTTCGAGTCTGTATATGACATCATCAACGGCTGAAGTTTGTGCCGTTGCCGGATCCAGTTATGAGTTAGAAAGTGCAGAAGTCGACTGTCTTCGCTTCATCACAGAAAACCCGAAACCTTCATCTCATGATTTTCTCTCCTTAGCGGTGAAGAAGAGATTCGGGATCTCGAGAGACAGTATGAACCTCTTAGAAGAATACAAATCCAAATCTACTAGAAGACAATATGAGTCGTCATGGAAGAAATGGGTGTCCTTTGTCAAGGCGAAGAATCCAAAAGAAATCTCGACGGATTTCTGTCTATCTTTCTTTATTCACCTTCATGAACAAGGTTTAGCAGCCAACACAATATCCACGTGTAAGTCTGCCTTGACAAGACCCTTATTGTACGCCTTCCAGGTCGACTTCTCTAATGAAATCTTTAACAAGATTCCTAAGGCCTGTGCTAGACTCATGGCGGCATTGCCTCCGAAACCCATTTCATGGTCTTTGGATAAGGTTCCTCACTTCGCTTCAGTGTTGAACAACGAAGATTGCGCTTTGAAAGATTTGACACAAAAAGTTATATTTCTACTTGCACTAGCCTCTGGGGCCAGAGTTAGCGAAATAGTGGCCCTCTCGAGAGATGAGGGTCATATTCAGTTCGTAGAAGGGGGAAAACTGAATCTTTTTCCTGACCCAACGTTTCTTACCAAAAATGAGCTACCCACCAAAAGGTGGGGTCCCTGGAGAATCTGCCCTCTGAAGGAAGATGTCTCTCTATGTCCAGTAGAGTGCCTAAAGGTCTATCTTCGTAGAACTTCAGACTTTAAGGGAGGACAGCTTTTTAAGGGAGAAACTGCTAGTTCGAATTTGTCTCTGAGACAATTAAGGGCGAAGATCACTTACTTTATTCGCAGAGCGGATCTGGACAGTACACCTGCAGGTCATGATCCAAGAAAAATTGCCTCATCCCTGAACTTTTTTAATAATATGGACTTCAAACACCGCTCGTACACTGGCTGGAAGTCATCCAGAGAATTTTTTAAGCATTACGTGAAGCAGGTAGAGGAATTGAAGAGGTCTGTGGTAGCAGCAGGTAGTGTTCTTAAACCTGTTGCTTAGTTCTGCGAGGAACAGTGAAATTAATTGGGACGATTAATTTAAGGGTGTGTGTGTGGTCCCTAGACGGTACAACATACTAAGTGAAAGGCCACTAAGGTGTCCTTACGGACTGTTCCATACACAAAGGTGAAATAAGCATAATGCATAACACGTGTGCCACCCCACCCTGTTAAGGAGGCGTCTGAGTGAACGACGAGTCCCGGGACTGGATGTTGTAAGGGAACCGACTTGGAAAGATTCTTGATCTTCGTCCAAGGCTGCAGACTTTTTCTCAGGATTGGGGGAAGGCAAGCACGTCTGTCTCGGCGTTTTGCGGTTGCTCTGGAGCGCCACACTCTGTTTATGTCCTTGAGTTTGGACCTTAGGGCGATGTCTGTCACGGAGGCGAACTGTAAGGAACCTAGGATCCTCTCTTGGTTCCTTCTGGAGGTCAACTTTTCCCTGAGAAATTGTTTTGTATTCCTCGCTATCTCCTTCCTTTTGGCTTTGGGGAGGCACAGCGTATGGGAGCACAGGTCCCATTGTAGTCCCAGCCATTGAAACTTGGTCTCCGGGACCAGGCGGGATTTCTCGAGGTTGACTTGGAATCCCAGTTGTCGAAGGAAGGTGAGGACTTTGTTCGTTGCTATGCGGCAATTCTGGGCATTGTCTGACCAGATTAGCCAATCGTCTAGATAGGCCACTACCTGTATCCCCTGAGTTCGAAGCTCTTGAATTACTGTCTCTGCTAGTTTGGTGAAGATTCTGGGTGCTATGTTGAGCCCGAATGGCATCACTTTGAATGCATAGGCTTGTTTGCCTAGCTTGAAGCCCAGAAAAGGACGAAAATGCCTTGCTATTGGAACGTGATAGTAGGCATCTGTAAGATCGATGGAGGTGGTGACGGCCCCACGGGGAAGTAAGGTCCGCACCTGCGAGATTCGGTAAGCATATGGAATTTGTCGCAACGAATGAAGGAATTTAAACGAGACAGGTCCAGGATTACTCTCCGTTTGTCTGAGCCTTTCTTTGGCACGCTGAACAAGCGCCCTTGAAATCTTGAGCGACGTATGCTTTGGATTGCATTCTTTAGTAGCAGATCTTTTGTGAAGGAACGTAGTTCTTCCGTTGGTAGTTGGTAAAAGCTGTTCGGTGGAGGAGGTCCTTGTATCCAGCTCCACCCTAGGCCTTTTGAGATGATGCTGGAAGCCCAATCGCTGAACTTCCAATGGACCCGAAATTTGTACAATCTCCCTCCTACCTGCAGTTTCTCAATGGTTGGAGGATGATTTGCCTCCTCTGCTTCCGCGGGAAGACTTGCCTCGGTGGTAACCCCTTCTGCCACCTCGGCCACGAAAGGCACCCCTGGAACCCCTGTGACGCTGGTAGCCACGGAAAGAGCCCTGAGACTCATACGTGGGGTTAAAGGCGGGGGAGAAGGAAGTCGAGGCGATCTGAGACTGAGGGACCAGAACGTATTGTTTTTGTTGTTGGCCCTTTGAGGTAGAAGGCTGGGGACCTTGAGGAGCAGGTTGGACTGAGACCGGTTGAACCACTTGCAGAGGTTGTCTGAATTGGGAAGATTGGAAGGGCCTCAATCTCTTCCTACCTCGAATTGGGGTACTAGTAGGCTCATACTTCCTCTTTGAAACCAGGCCCCACCTAACCTTAAGGTTTTGGTTGGCTCTAGCTGCCTCACTAAGGACTGAGTTAACTAAGTCCTCTGGGAAAAGATCCGGGCCCCAGACTGGAGCTTTGATGAGCCTATTAGGTTCGTGCCTAATCGTGGCTTCGGATAGGACGTGTCGTCGACTCGGGTCCTGGCGTTTGCAAAATCATAGGCGTCAGCCATAAAGTTTTGCAAAAGCGACTAGTGAGGACCTTAAGGAGGTCCTCCTCGTTGTAAGTGGCAACGGTCAATTCAGAAAGGGCAACCGAATTAAGGGATCTGCTGAATCTACACCTCGACTCAAATTCCAATTTAATGAGAGACTCCAGGAGTTTGGGAACCCGTTCGCTGAACTGCGTCGAGGCACAGTCCGGGCTCAACTTACCTACCGAGAAGGTAGCTGGGGTGTTCCGCCAACATTCATTGTCTCCCGGAAAGAGAAGGGAGGTTAAGTCGGTCTCCCTGAGTTGAGGTAAAGGCTTCTCTTCCTTGATAGCCTGAAAGACCGTCTCTATGATCTTGGTCGCACATGGGGTAGGGGTCTGGTCGTCAGCCACAAACATAGTATAAGAACTCTTGTAGGCCGTAATCATTGTGTTCAAGCAGTCCCACTCATTGAACACGCGGACCAAGACAGACTGTGCCTGTTCTTTAGGAAAAATAAGTTTCCTTGGGGACCTTATCCAATCGAATTAGAGCCTCTTCCGTGAGGCGAGCGTAGCCGGGGAAGGGGAATTCAAGACCCGGCGGGTAGAATTCATAATCCGCAAGAAGCCGGGTACCGAAACCTTCAATTGACAACATACCCTCCGAGAAGGGGGCATGCAATGCTAACCTCCAAGGGTTATTCTTATTGAAAGGAGGAAGCTTGGAGGCGTCGGGGATGGGGCATTTCTGTGGTGGCAGTGGCAGCCCCGAGCGTATGAGTCCCTGAACTAGGCTCTCCATAGAAGCTATTCTCTCTTGTGATTGCTGTGTATGAGACGATAGCATCGACTCAAAACGAGCAAACATCTCGGAAAAATCCTCCGGGATAAATGATTCCGCCGGGGGGGGGAACAGATGCCGGAACGGAGGCTACTCCGTGAGAGGTTGAGGGCACAGCAATTGGGTCTTGAGAGACTCTGGTGGAGGAAGATTTAGCCTTCAAAGATGATGATTTCGAAGACTTGTAGTCTTTGGAAGACTTGTGGGTCTTATATAAAGGCTTACGATGAGCCTTCACCTTGGGGATAACAGGCCGGGGACTGAGATCAGTCCCGGTCGTCCCCAGAAAACCTCGAAAAGAAGAGTGATCAGAAGTACAAGAGAAAGCCGGGCTAGGGAGAGGAATCGTAGCCCGGGAACCACCTGACTCACCTACGTCCCTACCTGCGTTGGGATCATCCAGAGCCATGGGTTCCACATCGAGGTTGAGGGTAGCAACGTCCTCAGTTAGGGTGCCGCCCGTCTCTTCTTGGTCCGGGGCCAGAAGAATTGATTCGATCCTCTCGATGATAGGATCCGCCAACTCTTTGGGGACCGTAGCTAAAGTTTTAGCATGGGGGTAGAGACGGGAACACCATTCCTCAGAGAGGATATAAGGCTGTTTGGCCTTCACATTGCGGGCGAACCTGCCAATCCAGATCTTGAGGGTAGCCTGAGCTGTATCTTTTTCAAGTTGGGAGCTCTGAAAGAGAACAGACTATTAGCGAGGGATATTTGTGTCAAAGAAAAGTGGAGAAGTCCAAGGACTTCGTAGACACGAAGTGAAAGGCATGCGGGAAGTCCAGAGGACTGTGGCCTTAAAAATAATAATCGTAATTAGTGTAAACCATTGAAATTAATCGTAACTCCCTACAAGTCTGTATTAATGAAAATGCACTCACCGAGTCAGATGTTAGAGTGGAGGTCATTGTGTAGCAGACTACACAATTGTCCGGATGCCAAACAGCTAAGTCATCCACTTGGACAGAACAGTGGGCGTGAGAACGACACACGTCATGGCCGCAGGGTTGATGGAGGACAGCGGCACATGCCGTCATCGCACAGCGTATAGTCTGTAAAATAAAAGATACATGAGTATTTTAAAAAGCAAATTAGGGGCCCGGGGATTTTGACGAACGAAAAATCTATTTCTGGGGAGAGACCTGTGACGCCCGGTGAAAAGGGTCCTTTCTATACACTTCCAAATATACCAGAGAAAGATAAAAGCATGGAAGGCAGAGGTTACTACCCTCGCGCGAGCACCTTGTGGGTGTCGTGTATAAAGCAGGGGCGCGTGAAAACCACTATTCACAGGCTGTCTTCCATTTAGCTAATTCCTTCGTCAAAAGGGATGGGCCGATATAGAGGCACCAGCTACGCTACCTGAGCCACACCACCGACGCCCGACGCGAGCGCCATCTGAACAACATCCTTCTGTATTGAACATCATGGCTTGGAAAGGAAAGGGTGGGATCGTACAGTATAACAGGGAAGGGTTTCACCGGGCGTCACAGGTCTCTCCCCAGAAATAGATTTTTCCTTCGTCAAAATCCCTTTTCTGGGTCAACCTGTGACGGCCGGTGAAAATGTACCAGAGAATGCCTTCCAAGCCCAATAATAAATAGTAACCAATGAGGAGAGAGATAAACACCATGTAAGGAAAATAATATATTATATTGAGGTAAGTAAGCATAAATTACAAACTAGCCAAAGGACATAGTGAACGTAAGGGTAAATAAACATGATAACAAGGAAGCATCCGAGTATCAGAGCACAATATGCAACAAAACTGACATGGCTAAGAATAACCCAACACTAAAGTTACGGTAAACACAATAACAGTTAATAACCATAGGAACTAAACATGTAATAAACTTAGGGCTAACGAACCACCAAAGAGAGCGGCGACGTGGTGCGAGTGGCAGGTAGGAGGGAGAAGAGGAGAGATGGATGAAAGGAAGAACAAGAGATTAATGGGGAGAGATGAGGCTCCCAGCTGCAACCGTTGGGTATTTAAGGGCCTGTAAGTTCTTTAGATAGTGGCGTTTGAAAACCATAGGAGATTTCCAACCCGTGTACTTTTTAAGGTCATCAAAATCCATATTTTGGAAATAATTGATGGAGGTAGCTACTGACCGGATATCATGAGCATGGGGAAATGATTCCGGATTAGCTTGTTTAATGAAGTATAGGATTTGTTGCCTAATGCCTTGAATGGAAATAGTACCTCCTTGTTCTCTGATAAACAAGGGGCCAGACGAGCGGGTGGCAGTTCTAACTAAAAAGGCCCTGAGAGTAGTGACTGGACACAGAGAAGTATCTTGGAGAAGAGGAATAATCTTTCAAGGGGACACCCTATTTTGTGGGTCCTCATTTTTAGCTAGGAAAGCTCTGTCTGGAGAAAGAAGTACTTCACCTGAAGGGAGGAAATCTATGTTTTCTGAGTTTCGTGAGAGAGCTGCTAGTTCTGAGATTCTAGCACCCGAGGCCATAGCCGTTAGAAATAAAGTCTTCCTAAGAAGAGTGATATAGGAGCAGGATTCATTGTCCGTGTCTGACGCAAGTTTGAGGACATTGTTCAAAGACCAAGAGACCTTTTGTGGACGAACCGAAGGTCGAAGCCTAGCACATGCTTTTGGAATAGATGAGAAATAGGAATCTGCTAGGTTAATGTTAAACCCAACAAGGAAGACCTTCTTCAAAGCTGACTTGATGGTGGTTATAGTGCTAGCTGCTAGGCCTTTGTCAAATATGAACCTAAAGAAGGAGATGGCTAAATTAGGAGTCATAAAAGTATGGTCTGAATTCTTTAAGAAATCTGCTAGTTTCTTAACGGCCGAATCATATTGACGAATTGTAGAGTCCCTTTTGTCTGATTCTATAAAGAGGACATTTTCCGGGTCGATGTTCGCATCTCTACGAGCTGCAAACTTCATAAAGTTCACAAAGTTAGGGTTTTGGCTATCCTTGAGGAATCTGACACAGTCTGAGTTTGGACTACTTGGGTCAGTTTGGGGAATGGGATCCGGAAGGGACGGAGTTTCAACTCGAGGAGGAGAGGAAACCAACTGCTTTTTGGCCAGTGAGGTGCTACTAAAGCCACTGCCCCTTGGAAGGAGCGTAGTTTGTGTAAAACTTTCATTAGAAGATTCACTGGAGGGAATAGGTAAATCTTCTTCCAATGGTTCCAATCCAGGGTTAATGCGTCCATGGCATAAGCCTGAGGGTCCAGGTTTGGGGTCACATAACAGGGAAGTTTGTGATTCAGTTGAGTCGCGAATAGATCTACCTGGAGGCCCGGAACCAGCCTGAGTATCCACCGGAAGGAATTTATGTCTAGGGACCATTCTGATTCCAGTGGTTTCGTCCTGGATAGTGAGTCCGCTATCACATTCTGGACTCCCGCTAGGTGAGTTGCTGACTGGAACCAGTTCTTGTCTGCTGCCAAGGCGAAGATAGTGACCAGGACCTGATTCAGGTTGGGTGACTTGGATCCTCCCGTTGATGCAGCGTACTACGGCTGTGCTGTCTGAGACTACTCTGATGTGGGACGACCTCGGAGGAGAGATTCTCTTCAGGGTCAAGAACATTGCCATGGCTTCGAGAACATTGATATGGAACTGTTTCATGGCGGGTGACCAAGAGCCCTGAAACATCTGATGTTGGGAGTACACCCCCCCCCCCCCCCCCGCCACTCGGAGACGCGTCTGTATGAAGTGTCACTTGTGGAGGGGGGAATTGCAGAGGAACCGATTTGGAGAGGTTCCTCGGTTCGGACCATGGGCGTAGTCTTATTTTTAAGACAGAGGGGATCTTCGAGATCTTGTCTCTTAAAAGTATTGTAGCTCTCTTTCTCCAAACTCGATTGATGTCTTTGAGTTTGGCTTTTAATAGGAGATCTGTTACTGAAGCAAATTGGAGAAGGCCGAGGATTCTTTCTAAAGCTCTTCTGGACACCTGTTTGTGTTTGAGAAAGTTCCTGATCTTGGAAGCTATCTCCCTTACCTTTTTGGGAGGAAGGGAGAGCCTGTGCTTTGAAAGGTCCCACCGGATCCCTAACCATTCGAAGCGGCTTGATGGTTGTAAGCGAGACTTTTGGAGATTGACTTGGAATCCCAGTTTGGCGAGAAATTGAATTACCTTCGTCGTAGCTCTGTTGCATTCCCGGTTCAACCGAGCCCAAATGAGCCAATCGTCCAGATAGGCGATGATCTGTATCCCTTGGTTCCTGAGTTGCTCGAGCACTGTCTCTCCCAGTTTCGTGAATATCCTGGGAGCAATGCTGAGACCGAAGGGCATGACTTTGAACACAAAGGCTTTCTTGCCTAGGCGGAAGCCTAGGTAAGGAGAGAAGTTTCGAGCTACTGGCACATGATAATAGCCGTCGGTAAGATCGATAGAGGTGGTGACGGCCCCACGGGGAAGTAAGGTCCGTACCTGAGAGATAGTCAACATACGGAACTTGTCGCAGAGAATGTAAGAGTTTAGTTTTGACAAGTCCAGAACCACTCTCAACACTGACGAGTCTTTCTTTGGAACTGTAAACAGGTGGCCTTGGAATTTCAGTGATCGAACCCGTTTGATTGCTTTCTTCTTGAGTAACTCCGTGGTGTACTCTTTCAGGATGGGAGTGGGTCTCTGGAAGAAGGTCACTGGTGGAGGTGGAGATCCCTGTGACCATTTCCAACCCAAGCCTTTGGATATTATGCTGTGAGCCCATGGACTGAAGGTCCAATGGTCTCGAAAGGGATAAAGTCTCCCCCCTACCGGGAACACATCATTACGAGGGAGTGAATCTAGGTCCCTTCCCTCCCCGAGCACCCCTTGCTCTAGGTCCGCCTTGATGGCGGAACTGTCCTCTACCTCTGTAGCTTCCTCTCTGGTGTCCACGAAAGGAACCGGAGGGTTCGTAGCTAGGGTTGTATGCAGGAGAGGACATCCAAGTGGGGTTGGGTTGTGTACCTGGGGGAGCAGTGAGGTAAACCATCTGTTGAGGGGGAGCCGGTTGCTGAGAAGTCGAAGCAGAGGAAGACTGTGTTGACGTGTGGGGGACTGACGATTGGTGGTAGTGACCCCGGTTCGTCTTGTAAGGGGTAAATCTCTGCTTTTTCTTGAAGAAAGTTTGTTTGTGGGATTCGATCTTCCTTTTGGTCGTGAGGCCCCACCGTACTTGCAAATTTTGGTTTGCCCTCGCAGCGTCCTGAAGAATTTTATTAACTTCATCCTGAGGGAATAGGTTCTTACCCCAGCAGGAGGACGCTATCAGCCTGTTCGGTTCATGTCTGATAGAAGCCTCAGACAACGAATTTCCTGCAGCTAACCTGAGCCGACCAGAAGTCGTGGAGGTCAACTTGGTAGGACAGAAGCAGGTTCTTTGTGAAAACCCTGAACAAAGTTTCAGTCGGGTAAACAGAGGCTAGGGACTCTACGGAGGTGATGGAGTGGAGGGACCTAGCTAACCTATTACGTGCCTCGAACTCGGTCTTGAGAAGACTCTCTAGTAATCTGGGAAGCTTCTCAGAAAAAAGAGTAGAGGCGCAGTCTGGGTCTAGCTGCCCTACCGTGAAGGTAGAAGAAGCGTCATCCCAGGTGGCAGAGGTACTCGGAATGAGCAGTGAGGTGGGGTCCGTCTCTTTGAGAGCCGGCATGGCAGAGCCTTCCTTGACGGCCTGTATTGTCAGCTCTGTCACTTTATCTATAAGTGGCAAGGTAATGGACGATGCCGTTGTAAAAATAGTGTAGGCACCTTTGTGTGGGGTGAGCTTGGAGTTGGTACACCCCCATTCTGATAGAGTCCTGGCCCAGATAGCTTGGGCCTGTTCTTTTGGAAATATCACCGTTTCCTTCGGTACCTTGTCCATTCTAACCAAGGCATGCTCTTTTAGGTGGACGAAGCCGTTGAATGGGAATTCTAGCCCCGGGGGGTAGAATTCTAAGTCCTCTAGAGGGCGGGTGCCTATGCCATCTAGAGTTAGGGTACCATCTAAGTACGGAGCATGCAAGGCAAACCTCCAAGGGTTGTTTTTATCGAAGGGCGGTAACTTTGACGCGTCTGGGGCTGAAGGCGGAGGAATCTGAGTTCCGGAGCGGATCAGATTAGCCACCATATCTTTTAGCTCCGTCATAGCCCCAGAATGTTGCTGAATTTGCTCCTTGACTATATCCCTGATCAGGTCGACGGGGAAGGAGGGTACCTGAGAGCCACCCGCCGACGAAGCCTTGGACTTGGCGGACTTCGACTTCTTAGAAGTCACGGTTTTATGGGAAGCAATAGGAACATCAGGAGCAGTCGAGGGTCCGGGGAACGGTGACGTAGACAATGGCAAAGCTGATGACTTATAGGTACGTAGTGGCTTCACCTTGGGTCGTACGGGGACGTAGGGATCCCGAGGAGAAGCCGTAGGCTTATCAAAGCGGAGAAAAGAAGAGGTAGAAGAAGGAGTAGGAGATAAAAAGGTTTCCACCAACTCGACACCACCTACCTGCTCGTCCATGGGCTCGATGTCTAGATCCAGAGGTGACACGTCCACCAGTAAAAGAGATTCGTCTTCCGTGGGGATGGTCGCTCTGACCGCTTCAATTAAAGGGGCAGCCGCCTCCGGAGTGACTGCTGCAGTGGTAGAGCCTGGGAAGAGACGGGAGGCCATGTCTCCGTCGAGGAGATAGGGTGCGCCAGACGGAGCATTCCTGCCGAAGCCCGACACCCAAGGACGAGGAGCAGCTCTTGCCGACCGAAGAGATTCATCATCAGCCTGAAAGAGTTGAGGGGATTAGTGATGAAGGAGAAGGATCGTTCTCCGAATAAGCGATGTATACCTAATTAAGGAACAAATTAAAACATCGCCAAAGGATAAAAGGAACAAAACGAAAACCAACTTACGTTATCGTTCAGGAGTAAGGAGGACAACTCGTAACAGAGCGTGCACGATTCCGGGAACCAAACCATGTATGGGGCTTGTCCCGGCTCCCGAATAAAGGAGATAGCGCAATGTGCATGCGATCGGCAGAGGTCATGTCCAACGGGATCGTTGAAAGAGGCGGGGCAGCCCTTGGCAGCGCAGCGGACCTTCTTTAAAAGAAAGGAGACATAAGTCTGGATGTTCCTTGAGACTCTGGTAAGGGATTAAGATCTACTAACAGAGTCTAGATAGCATTAAAAATGTGTGCATAGGATGGTTCAATGAACGGGAGCCGGAGCTCCATATTAAAATATTTTAAATATAAAATTTTCCTGCACCAGAGTGTGCCGGAGCAATTTAAAATGGGTCCGTATCGCTATAAATATTATTAAAATAAGAATAAAATAAATTATCGAAAGCTGTGGAACCTCCGACAGGGTCGAGGATTCAGTGATAGGCCCGTAACCAAATAAATTATAAAATACAAGCAGTAGCTAAAAGCTAAGGCTAACAACATTGCTAAGCGTATTGATGATCTCCGGTGAAAGGTCCGGAATAAATAAGTTGTGATTAATAATGAATCTTTTGTGTGGGTATGGCCGTGGCCGGAGTCTGGGTGCAAGGGACCACCGGGGGGATGATATATAACAATTGGTTCCAATCTCAATGAGTATCCCTCATGGCGGAGTAGAACTCAAGGCGGAGTGGATGAATGTTCAGATCCTATCCCAAGCCGTAGCGGGGAGAGGACGGAACTACGAGGGGAACAGGTGGCGTCAGAAAGCTGGCCCACAACAATGACTCACACACGAACATGACCTATTAATAACGCTAGCTATATTAACAGTAACCACATAATAAAATAATTCGTAAAATATCATATACCCGTAGAGGGAGAGGGGGGAGGGAGAACCCGTGATCGTATAAAACGGAAAACGGGAAATCCACCTCTCCTACTCGAGGCTAAGAAAGAAAACGAGAGAAAGGGTAACTCGTGACTGAGCGACAGAAAACGAGAACTCCATGCTCTCGCTCTCGTGGTTACACTATAAAGAACCTAATTAATCACACTATAATATAATATAAGTATAACAATAAAATTGTAACGTCAAATACAAGACTACGAACAAAGAATAACGTCTGCGTAACAAATTTAAAAGGATATAGTCCACTGACGAACGCCTCACAGGGCGGGTACTAAACTATAAAATAAAGCCAGAACGCTATTCTTGTTCGTCCAGACTGGACTTGCTAGCAAAAAGTACCATAGGAAATAATAATAATAATAATAATGGTTCTAAAAGGCGTAAGGCCAGTGACTTAACCAAGAACCTAACTGACAGTGTACCAAATGGGCAAGACTAACATGAAATTCCCAGCGAGGCAAATCAAAACAACAATGGCTGCCGACACCGCGGAAGGCCAAGCCGGTCGAAATAAAAACCAACACAATACTGGGAAGAGTACAAGTGCCCGGTACTGCAAAAGCTGTCAAAACAAACTATGGTACTTAACGTTGGTATTGGTGAAGTTGGAGCTTCGGCCATGATGAAATTAATCCACGAAATGTGAAAACACCGAGAACACAAAAATCTAAGACCAAGCTAGCAAGTCCAAAACAGAAGGATGTTGTTCAGATGGCGCTCGCGTCGGGCGTCGGTGGTGTGGCTCAGGTAGCGTAGCTGGTGCCTCTATATCGGCCCATCCCTTTTGACGAAGGAATTAGCTAAATGGAAGACAGCCTGTGAATAGTGGTTTTCACGCGCCCCTGCTTTATACACGACACCCACAAGGTGCTCGCGCGAGGGTAGTAACCTCTGCATTCCATGCTTTTATCTTTTTCTGGTATATTTGGAAGGTTTATATCAGAAAAGTGTATAGAAGGACCCTTTTCACCGGCCGTCACAGGTCGACCCAGAAATATATATATATATATCAATATCATGATAAAAAAATTCTTATTTTGACTGTATTATGAATGAGAATAAGTCAGTCCGTAACCGTGATCATATCAAAGGAGGGATGGGAAGGTCGAGAACTAGGATCGTATATATATATATATATATATATATATATATATATATATATATATATATATATATATATATATATATATATATATATATATATATATATATATATATATATATATATATATATTATATATATATATATATATATATGTGACTAATATATAAAGTTAATCCAAGTAATAATGAGTAACGTTGGCTCCGGAGGCTCAACTAAACAACTCGACCAGCTGGTAATGTATAAAAGCTACGTCCGGGGATCCCGTAATGAAAGTCTTTATATATATATCTATATGAGGTCTGTGAGGTGCGGGACACCATAGAGGGGGAAGGGATCTTTAATGGGTCCGTGAAGTGAGGGACCGTGAGGGAGTAGCACGTACAAAACAAAATAAAATAATATAACATGACAAGGTACCACGGACCGAGCAGAAAACTTCCCGTCGACCGTTGGCCAAACGAGCGACGTAAAGAAAACGACTACGACCGGGTAGAGTAGTAAAAAGTGTAAAATAATGTACGTTAATGTATAATAATAATAGCAAGCCTCACAGATCAACGGGAACCGCCCGTGCAAAAAGAGCGAAAGGCCCCGGGGGGGGGGTTAACATAACGCAACATAGTGACTCTAACTTGACATGGGAGAGATAGAGGGAAGGTAACCCTGGGGTGGGGTATCGGGCGGGAGGGAGGCTAGGAGTGGGGCGATAGCAGGTATACCAACCTGCCAGACCCACGATTGATATGATCACACGGAAAGACTAAATAACACTATAATAAACATAACACATGGTAAAATAAGATAGGAAGGCATGTTGGATGATAAAAATAATAAAATAATAATAAAAATAACGATACATCAATCGTAAAACAAACGAGGGAATGAACATGAGACAGGAGAAAACCAAGCCTAACAGCGCTGGGAGCTATGCAGGGCTACCAACATGACACAGAGTCAGTGAAGTGCCGACAAAATGAAAAACTAATATCTGACTCATGAAAGTCCCTCGGGCTAATGCAAGAAAAACGAATGACGTTAAAAATGAGAAGCATGTCCGTGGCGTGTGAACGTAAAACAAAATTAATGGAAATAGAAACGCCCGAAGGCGACCAGGCATGCCAACCTAACAAGAATACGCTAACGTATAACGTAATAACTGTTATCGTAATAACAGGACATCAATATAATAAATAACACGGTGTGTGAACCGTGGATACCCAGAAAGTTCATAACGAGAAACAATCAGTATGGAGGACTCATTGTAAAGCGTTAAGAACGACGAGAGAGAGAGAAAGGAGGAGGCCGAGCGCCATAAAAGACCAACGCGGGGTCGTGAAATATAAAAAACTCATAATATAAGCAAAAAAGGGCAAGGCCCCCTCCAAAATCTCAAAACTCAAAGATCTGTTACTTAACTTAGATGGGGTGACGGTAGAGTCCGACATCTTGAGGTAAATCCAGGTAAACCAGCGAAATTCACACGAGGCAAAAAATGTTTGGATAGCGCGTGCTATGAAAAAGGAGTGACGTCACTGGCGTGGGATCGCTAGTAGTAGTAGGATGTTGAACGGCACCTCGCTGTTCGGGGATATTGACAGGAGATATCTAAATGGTGCGAGGCCTCTGGTTGTGATTTATTCACGCCCCAGTATTATACTGACACCTTATTAAGGTGAGCGAGCTGGGTTCAACCTAGCATTCCTATACAAATTTTTCTCTGGTAAATTCATAGCAGTTTTTACCTTAGAAATGATGTAAAAGGAGCATTTCACTGGGCGGCACGGGTCGGAGCCCAGAAATGACAAATTCGGAGATACTTTGTATTTTTCCTAACCATACAAACCTTAGCTATTTACATTGGGTTTACCTTTCGGCGTAGCTGAAATGGCGAGCCATTAGAATTTAACGAGGTTGTATTACCCCCGCGCTAGTTAGCAGGGGGGTAGGGGAGTGGTAGCTAGCTACCCCTCCCCTCCTCACACACTAGTGAACTGCTTTACTTCACTTAGAGGTAGGACTTGTCTTGGGGGACAGGGCTGGCGGGCAAATATGTGTAAATAGCTAAGGTTTGTATGGTTAGGAAAAATACAAATTATCTCCGAATTTGTCATTTGTTCCGTAACCAAAATACAAACCACGCTATTTACTTTGGGTGACTTACCCCTTAGGAAGAGTGGAAAGTCCCCAGCCATACTGGCTTTGGCTTTACCCGGGGACTCAGAATCCGAGTGAGTCGCACTCGAGAAAAGGAGTCCCTGCACCTCACAAGTTCCTTACTCCGCAAGGAAACGTGTGGCCTACATAAGCTTGTGTGTGAAGGAAGAAGTGTGACCCGTCCTAGGCAGTTGACCTGGAGTTCCAGAAGGAACTCTGGGTTAGGACGTTCCCAATACCACCTCGTCATGGTTTGGGGGACGCGACAGTATTGACTCAATACTCGGAACACAAGGAAGCATGGTTTACCTGCAGAGGTTTAAGGTCAGCTATGCAGAGACCAGGATGCTGCTTCCCCAGTAGAGGGGACGATGAAGAAAGAAGTAAGGGCCAGACATACTTCTTTCGTTCATGCAGACTAAAACCTGATAACAATGCCCCCAACCTTCTGCTACCTGTCCAAAAAGGAGCCTGAGGTTAGACTAGCTGTTGTGTAGCCACCACAGAGCGATAGAAACGTATCGATACTCCTGTGGGTCACGTCCTGCAGGAAGCGGGCTGCGAAGGTCATTAGACGCTTCCAGACTCCAGCTTGTAGCACCTGCGTCACAGAGTAGTACTACTCGAAGGCGAGGGACATTGCGATGTATCCGACATCGTGCTGTAGGGTGACGTGACGGAGGAGGGTCTGGATCCAGGTCGAGATGAATGTCCTTGAGTCCGAGCTGAAGAGGTATACTGGTGACTCTCCCCTGTGTCCTTCCTGTGCTCCCAACCCGGCTGCACGTGAGGACAAACTGCAGCTGTTCCCAAAGATAACCCCTCGATTCCTTTACTGGCAAGAAGGAGAAGGTTTGGGTCATCTCATACAGAATGGTGACTCGAAATCATGAAGGAGTTGGACCGAAGGGCCGGAACCCCAAGATTCTGAGTCTAGCAAACAACTCAGGAGCGAACCTGAATGTTGCCTTCCCCTATTCCTTAGAAAGGGCGGAGTCGTACGAGACCAAGAAGATTGCTTACACACTGGCCGAGGCCAGAGTGAGCAGGAGCACCGTCCTCCAAGACGGAATACAATCAGAGGCCTGACGTAATGGTTCTTGAGAAGATCTCTCAAGGGACTAAAAAGTCCGAACCATGCTCCATGGAGGAGGTCTCACTCCGACTGGGGGTAGGGACGTTCGCAGCTTCGCATGAGCGAAGAAAGGTCCAGCGGGAAGGAAAAAGTCCATTCCTTTCAGCCTGAAGGCCAGGGAAAGGCTGAGCGACAGGCTTCACTGCCGAGAGAGCGGAAAGGAGTTTCCTCCCGCCGAAAAGCAATAAGTCCGTTATTGCTGGAGAAGAGGCCTCAAGGGAAGAGGTATCTCTCCCACGACACCAACCACAGAAGACTCTCCACTTCGCCTGGTAGACCCCTGCGGATGACTATCGCAGGTGACACGACCTCCGCTCCGCGACTGTAGCGGGTTGTCTCTTCTTGAGGAGGCGGCGTAGTGTCTCCAGGCGTGAAGCCGAAGCGATGCCACGGCTCGTGAAAGATGTTGTAGTGTGGTTGTTTGAGTAGCCTGTGCCGTGGGAGAAGCTCTCCCGGGAGTTCCGTCAGGGGAAGCAGAGGGTCCGGAAACCGTTCCGCGTATAGTCACAGTGGAGCTCTCAGGGCCATCGAAAGGTTGACAGACAACCTGGTCTTGTTGAGACCCATTCTCAACAGACAACAATTGTGGGAAGACGCAGGCGTCGATGTTGTCCCACCATCACCGGAAAGCATCTTGCCAAAGAGTCTTGGGGTCTGAGACTGGGGGGAAGAACAGCGGAAGCTTGAAGTTCCAGGCTGTCGCGATCAGGTCGCCCAGGCCAGGATTTGCTGGTTACTAAAGGCCAAAGACCCCCAGGTACCCTCTATCTGCGAGGCTCTGCTCAGATAGTCGGAGAGAACATTCCTCTGCCCGGAATGAGCGAGCCGATAGTGGTATTCAGAGGACCTCGGATCATCTCAGTATCTCTACTGCAAGATGCGAAGGTATGAAAATGCGTCCCTTGCTGGTTGGAATACGCCAGTACCATGAAGTCGTCGCGCAGGAACTGTAGGATCTGTAGAGGGGCCAGACTACGGCCCCTAAGCCTGCCTGAAAGATGGAGAGGTATCCTTCAGGACCTGACCATAGGCCTGAACCGGAACATGCCCCCCCCCCCCCCCCCTTTTCTTTGACGAGTCCGAGAACAGCATCAAAATGTGGGGAAAGGACGAGAATATCCACTCCCATCAAGAGGTTCCATAGGTCAACACCCATTGCAGGTCTAAACGTTCCGCTGGTCCCATAGGGGCCTGAAAGTCCGGTTAATCGTTGCTTTGATACCACCGGAACTTGGACCGCCCCACAGGAACTTATCCTGAGGCAACCGTTCGGGACTTTAGACGGGTCAATGAGGAAAAGAGACCCAGGAAACGTTCCAAGGTAGGGCTGAAAGCTCTGCTTGACTGAGAACAGGTACTGCGACTCTCCTCAGCCTTGCCACAGTCAACTGAAGGGAAGGCTCGGAGAAGGAGGCAACAGCATCTGGCGTCCCCAGGCGGTCACCCATCCAAGTACTGACCAGACCCAACGCTGCTTAACTTCGCTGATCGGACGAGAAGCGGTGTTTCCAACGTGGTAAGGCCGTTGACTCAATATCATGGCTAGATACTCCAGATGTTGAGGCAGAAGTAGAGAAGGCTCCTAGCAAATTACCATGATCCCTCACTCATGGTAAGGACCCGGAAGCTTGTCCCGGCGTTGAAGAAGGTCGAACCCAAGCCTACCGGAGTTTACCAGACCTCCAAAAGGCGAAGGAGGCAGAATCCTGCTCCTGAGCGGCCATGAGGAAAGCAGGGAGAGTTCTCTGGGGAAAAACCTGCGATGCCGCGGCGGGATCGCCACACCGCATCTTAAGTCTAGGCTGAATTCCAAGAGCTTTCTGGAAGATGGATGGAATGGAAACTCGAAGTACCCATCCTTCAGATCCAGGGCCTAAGGAGTCCTGCCGCCTCGTTACCAGTCTGATCGATCCTGGTGCTCCACGCTGGACGAAGTTTGTTCGACAAACTTGATCAGAGCTGAGAGGTCGACGACGGAATTCCCGTCTCAGATGCTTTCCTACGAGAAAGGATCGACTGAAGAAGCCGGGGGGACCTTCTCCTAAGGCATGGATCATTCTGCCCAAACGGGCAAAACTCTTGCCGACCCCATGGCATAGAGGTTCAGTGACACTGAATTCACTGACAGAGACGGAGAGATGGTAAGAGTGAGGCGCGATATCCTTGGCTGATCACGGAGATCGTGCAGGAATCAGCATCGGGAAGCTGTTATCCGGATGAGTAACCTTAGGCATCCTCCCAGCGTGAGACCTGCAAGGGGGGGGGGTGCCAATCCTAGAGTTTGTGAACTCTGCCGCTCCCTCTAGGATTATGCCCCCCCGGGAGAGCCTCCCGTGCTACCTGTCCCTGACAGGAGGGGACTGCTATTG
Source organism: Palaemon carinicauda (assembly GCF_036898095.1). Classification (NCBI taxonomy): domain Eukaryota; kingdom Metazoa; phylum Arthropoda; class Malacostraca; order Decapoda; family Palaemonidae; genus Palaemon; species Palaemon carinicauda. The sequence continues at coordinate 66,607,467 of NC_090726.1, read as the reverse complement.
GACACCTTGTCTTAGCTGCCGTAGCCGGTCCGATAACTTAGGCCGACGAGGCTGAAAGAAGAGGCGCTGGAGGCCTGCAGGGTCTGGAAGAAAGCGCCTTGGAGGAGTGAAAACGGAAGTCGACTTCCTCCGCACAACCGCTGTCCATGTCTCTGTCCTTGGGCACAAACAAGCTCTTCCCAAGGATGGAAGAGTGTCTGAGCTTGTCGACATCCACGGATGAGACACCCGAGAGGAAGCCCTCGGTCACTGCGTCTAGATGGTCCAGCATCGAGCTTGCCCGCAAGTTCGAAACTTATCGACGAAACGCCAAGGTGCTTGAGCCCGAGAGGAAGAAAGTACCCATGATCTTCCTGGAGCTTCCTTGTACAAAACCTCGGGTCGCAACCGAGGAGGGAAAGGACCTGGTAAGCCCCTTCCACAAGATGGAGAAGAGGAAGGGCTAAACCAGTCACCCCTTGCCCGACGGAGAAATCTCGAACGGAAAGCTCCCTGGCAAGACCCTTCCAGGGAATGACGAGGAAGGGCTAACCCAGGTTCTGGAAAGAAGAATGTTGCTCAGACCTCCCTGAAGATTCTTCCTGCTCTTGCATGTGCCATGCTCTGCGTTTACGGGGTGAAGACCGTGTTCTGGAAATACGCTCCAGAAGACTCGTCAGGCTGGCCATGTTGCGAAACCCCGACGGGAATCGCGATCGCAATCGCCCTGGCGCTCGCGCGATGGTAAATCAATGGTTTGCGCGTGGCCGAACGTGGAAGCGCCCATGCGCGGGCACGCAGGAGCGCAGACGAAAGTGTGCGAGGGAGCGCAGAAGGAGGGCGAGCGTGGTTGGAAGGGCGAGAGCTGGTGGTCGGAATCCGAAAGTTCACAGGCGAGCGATGTCCCGAAGGCGAGCAATGGATACTGCAGGAATCGAGCCGACGTTCGCGCGATGGAACACCGTCGGTTCGCGAGATGGAACACCGTCGGTTCGCACGATGGAACACCGTCGGTTCGCGCGATGGAACACCGTCGGTTCGCGCGACGGAACACCGTCGGTTCGCGCGCGGGCGAACATTGGACAGCATGTGCACGGGTGCGCGGGCGAACATTGGACCGCATGTGCACGGGTGCGCGGGCACGTGGGCGTGCGGTCGCGCGGGCACGTGGGCGCGCGAGTGAGCGCAGGCGGTCGGGAGACCGATGGCGCGTAGGCGGGCGATGGCGCGTCGACGAGCGATGGCGCGTCTTGGCGAGCGATGGCCCGTAGGCGAGTGAAGGCGCGTTGGCAAGCGATGGCGCGTCGGCAAGCGACGGCGCGTTGGCGAGCGGTGGTGCGTTAACAAAACGCTAGCGCGCAGGCGAAGAATCGCGCGGGCGCGTAGGCGATCGCTAACGCGTAAGAGACTAGGGATGGTTAACGCGCATCGCACTAAACAGAAGGCGCGCAGGTGCATCAGAAAGGTGAGCGCTGAAGCGAGCTGTCAATCAGGCGATCCTGGACGGTCAGAAAAACCGTTGGCGCCCATTGGTGCGTGGCAGGAAAGAGCGCGCAGATGTGCGCTGGCGATTGAAGAAAGCTGGCGCACAGAAGTAAGGTGAGCGCTGGCGAGCAGGAGGAAGATCTACGGAAAGACTCAGCTACCGAAGATCGTCCACAGCAGGCGAGTGCTAGATTGCTACTGATGGTGTCCAGGGGACCTGACACGCGTGGCAGATCGATGGCGATCGTTGACGCGCAGGAGATCGCTGACGAGCAGGCGAACGTTGACGCGTCTGTGGTCGCTGGCGAGCTGGTGATCACTGGCGAGCAGAAGGCAACGCGTGGAATCCTGTGCGTAGAAGAAGAGTCCTTGCCAAGACCTGAACCGAAGTTCTATATTGCGCGGGCGAACGTGGGCGCACAGGGCGCGTATCAGGAACCAACAGGAACAGCAGCAACGATCATCAGGAGAGCGCTGACGAACAGGAGAGCGCTGACGAACAGGAGAGCGCTGGCGAACAGGAGAGCGCTAGCGATCAAGAAAACGCTGATGAGCAGGAGAGCGCCTGTGAGCTAACACTGGGCAGGAGAGCGCCTGTGCACTAACACTGAGCAGGAGAGAACACTGCAGAAGGGCGCGCAGGGGAACCCTGACACGCAAGGGAAGCACCCCCGTGGGAGGCAACCCTTTCGAAGGGACCGTTGTCCGTCGGAAGACCATTGTCCGTCGGAAGACGAGGTCAGACTGCTGTCCATCTGCACCAGGGGCGGAAGGTCAAGAAGGCGTTGGAGATCAATCCCCGGAGAGATCTACAGAGGAAGGAGCTGCAGGCTGCATACGGAGATTCAAAAAGGCGCCTCTTAGCTCCCTTATAGGGAGATGGGAGGCCCTTACGACGTAGCGGACGGTGAGCCTCAGAAGAGACGGGTCAGCCAGTGACCTAAAAAGAGCAATCCTCCGAAGAGGGGCTCCTGCAGTTGCCCAGCCCCTTGAGCGTAACTGCAGGTGCGACCGCTCAGCACCAAGAGCATAGTCGCACGAAAAAAAGGCAAGAGAAGAACCCCCCAAATGGGAAAAACTCAAGCCTGGACAGGAAAACTTCCCTCGGAAGGAAAGTTACCCACCCAAGGAGGCGAGCCTCCTGAGTGTTCTAAAATGAACTGGAGAGCTGTCAATCGTCACGGGAGTACTTCCAGGAGAAGGAGACACGCCCCTGACGAAGATCTATAGGGGAGGCAGCAACAGCCGAATCCCCAGGCCTCAACAAGACAGCTCACTCCTTTGTCACATTACAGAAACGAACTAGATCGGTAACTGTAAAAAATAAAAACAAAAATCATTAGTTAACATTCATTCCCCCGGGAAGGCTCCGAAGAGGAATCCCGAGGGAAAGGAACACAAGAATTACACAACAGGCACGTGCCCTCACAACCACTTACACTCACGGAAGGAGAGCTGTAACCAACACAGAATTATAACAATTATAATTATGTAACTATGTAATTATGTAATTTAAAAATGGATGAACACTAAAGAAAGAACGAAAACCCCGAAAGGAATCGTTCTACAAAGCTGAAAAAACAACAAATACAATTAGATTCATAAACTAATTGAAACAAAACGTACGGCGTAGCAACCCCACCCACATGGGAAGGAAGCTACTCAGACGTAGTAAAAGTAACGTAGTAAAAGGGTGAACGACCTCAAAGAGAGAGAGAGAGAAAGACCGTAGTCAAACTCGATCGCGACCCATGAAATTACACCATGGTGGCCTAACTCCCGAGGGCTCCACGGAGATATCGTACACTACACACACAAGCACAAACTCTGAAAAGGAAACTTACTGATTTCTATACTCAAATATATACATAAACACGAAAAATGTTTACATATATATTGAGTAAAAGAAAAGTAAGTGATTAAGTAAAGACAAAACAAACAATGGCTGCCAAGCGAGGACAAAGACAGAGACGTCTGTCCATAGTCCGATGAAGTGAAGCAGTTCACCGGTGTGTGAGGGGGGGAGGGGTAGCTAGCTACCACTCCCCTACCCCCCTGCTAACTAGCGCGGGGGTAATACACCCTCGTTAAATTCTAATGGCTCGCCATTTCAGCTACGCCGAAAGGTAAACACAATGTAAATAGCGTGGTTTGTATTTCGGTTACGGAACAAATAGATTTTTCGCTTCTCTCAAAATCCGTTTTTTGGGCTCAGTCCATGTCGTCCTGATGGAAGATTACCAGAGCATTAATGTATCTGTGGATTTCCTATTGTGCCTTAACCTCAAGACAATATTTCCTTGGTCACTCAGACCTTAGAGACATATGATGTTACCGTTATACGTCATTATTTCTAATCATGAACTATGTTAGTGCTTCCTGCCCCATACAGGGATGAGTCATACCAGACTCAGGAAAAAGTCTGGAGGTTTGCATATTCCATTTGAACAAACCTAGCAACAAAAGGTATACAGGTCTCACTATATACCCAATCAGTCGAAGTTTGTATTCCCAATACAAACAAATGTTTATATAAACCATTATAGTATCCAAGACATACAGGGTTAGCTGTATGCAAATACAGACAGGTTTGTATCCGTGTAGAAAGAAGGTATGTATACACAGAAAAAGGTTTGTCTACATGTAAGAACAAAGTTATTACAGTTGTTCTCGTGTTAATATGCTGATAAAAGGGGAATAATAAATAATGCTCGTACAAATCTTCATTTATTTGAATTTGGGGCAAAATAAGATGCAAATACCAATCAATTTTTTATTGGTAATCAAAAATTTGTAATTCAACATACATTTTATAGTAACACAAAAAATGCTAGTGAATAACAGAAAACATAAAACATACAGGCAAGCTCAGAAATACTTGTTTCACCAGAAAAGAAATTATCATAATGCCACCAAACTGAAAATTTAATACATTTTCTAATATACATTTCTGTGAATGACTGACTTTTCACACTTTGTAAAAAACACATGGCACAAGTGTTAACTTTTTATTTTTCTTCACCTTTAGTATCTGGAACAGTCCATAGTGTCACCCTGGTGACACTTCACTTTACATGTTGCACTGTAAGGTGTCAACACTCACACCCTGTGCATGACAGTCCCAATCAATTCACTGTTCCTCGCAGCACTAAGCGACAGGTTTCAGTACACTACCTGCCGCCACCACATACCTCTTTAACTCTTGCACTTGCTTTGTGTAGTGTTTGAAATACACTCTGGATGACTTCCATCCAGTATACGAGCGAAGACGCTCAAAATCCATGAGCTGGAAAAAATTCAATGACGAAGCAATCTTTCTACGATTGTGACCTGCGGGTGTACTGTCAGGATCCGCACTGTGAATGAAGTAGGTGATCTTCGCCCTTAGTTGTTTTAGAGACAAGTTTGAACCTGATGTTTCTCCTTTAAAGAGCTGTCCTCCCCTGAAGTCTGAAATTCTATGAAGATAGACCTTTAGGCACTCCACTGGACACAGCGAGACATCTTCCTTCAGAGGGCAGATTCTCCAGGGACCCCACCTTTTGGTAGGTAGCTCATTCTTGGCGAGAAATGTTGAGTCAGGAAAAAGATTCAGTTCTCCCCCTTCTGTGAACTGAATATGGCCCTCATCCCGAGAAAGGGCCACTATTTCACTCACTCTGGCCCCCGAGGCTAGAGCAAACAAGAATATAACTTTTCGAGTCAAATCTTTCAGAGAGCAGTTCTCATTGCTCACTGTTGATGCAAAGTGAAGAACCTTATCCAAGGACCATGAGATGGGCCTCGGAGGTGCTGCAGGCCTAAGTCTAGCACAAGCCTTAGGGATCTTGTTAAAGATTTCGTTGGAAAAGTCTACTTGGAAGGCGTACAGCAAAGGTCTAGCCAAGGCAGATTTACACGTTGTTATTGTGTTGGCTGCTAAACCTTGTTCATGAAGGTGAATAAAAAAGGATAAACAGAAATCTGTTGAGATCTCTTTTGGTTTCTTTGCCTTGACAAAATCAACCCACTTCTTCCAAGACGACTCATATTGTCTTCTGATAGAATTAGACTTATATTCGTCGAGGAAGTCTATACTGTCTCTCGAAATCCCAAACCTTTTCTTAACTGCTAAGAAGAGAAAATCATGAGATGAAGGTTTTGGGTTTTCCATGATGAAGCGAAGACAGTCGACTTCTGTACTTGTTGAGTCAGAACTGGGTCTGGTAACAGGACCAGCCTCATCTGCAATTCCAATACTAGAGGGAACCAGTTGCTCATTGGCCACTTGGGAGCCACTAGAGCTGCTGTTCCCTGAAAGGATCTCAGCTTATTGAGGACCTTCAACAGAAGGTTGGTTGGAGGGAACAGGTAAATCCTGGTCCATCTGTTCCAGTCAAGGGACATGGCGTCCACTGCTTCCGTTAGAGGGTCCTCGTATGGGGCCACATAACGAGGTAGCTTCTTGTTGTCGCTCGTCACGAAGAGGTCGCTCTGCAGTTCTGGGACTTGACGTAAGATGAAGAAGAATGATCCTGCGTCTAGGGACCATTCTGACTCTATCGGCATGAGCCTGGATAGAGCGTCCGCCGTCACATTGCGAAACCCTTGAAGGTGAATGCTGATAAGTGCCATCTCTTCTTTTCTGCCAAGCGGAAGATGGCCAACATCACATGGTTGATTTGGGGTGATCTCGAACCTTGACGATTCAAACATCTCATTATCACCTTGCTGTCTAAAATCAGTCTTATGTGGACTGAACAGCGAGGGAATAATTTCTTCAGCGTGAGAAATACTGCCATGGCCTCCAGAATGTTGATGTGGAAGGTCTTGAATAGAGCGGACCAAGTCCCTTGGACTTTCCGTTGGCGAGAGTGACCTCCCCATCCTTCCTTTGATGCGTCTATGTGGATGATGACTGAAGGTGGAGGTGGTTGCAAAGTTACCGACTTCTTCAGGTTCTTGGCCTTCGACCATGGCTTGAGAAGTGATCGTAGTCGAGTCAGTATTAGTCTTCTTAGATCTCTTCGAGCCTTAGATGCGTATTTTCTCCAGACTCCTGATGCATCCTTTAATTGTGCTCTTAGCACTGGGTCTGTCACTGATGAAAACTGAAGGGAGACAATCGGATTTCAGAAGTCTCTTGACAGATCCCGCTATCTCTCTCCTCTTCTTTGATGGAATGGAGAGGCGGTGTGACTGTAAACTCCAATGTATTCCAAGCCATTGAAACTCCTGAGCTGGAGATAGTCGAGACTTTTTGACGTTGATCTTGAATCCCAGATGTTCCAGGAACTGGATCACTTTCTTGGATGCTTGCATGCATTCCGTCTCGGATGCTGCCCACACCAGCCAATCGTCCAGGTAGGCTACCACCTGGACACCTTCTAGGCGTAGTTGTTGAACGGCTGCATCTGCCAGCTTTGTGGAGATCCTTGGGGCTATGTTTAGCCCGAAGGGCATGGCTCTGAAGACGTACTTCTTCTTCTGTAGCCTGAATCCTAGGTAGGAGGAAAGTTGGCGATTGATTGGAATGTGCCAATAGGCATCTACCATGTCTATGGAGACTGTGTACGCCCGTTTGGGCAGCAGGGTCCTTGTGTGTTGAAGGGTCAACATCCTGAACTTGTAGTTTACTATGAACTTGTTGAGTGGCGACAAGTCTAGAATGACTCTGAGTTTGTTTGAGTCCTTCTTGGGAACACAAAACACCCTTCCTTGGAATTTGATGGACTTTGCCCTCGGGTATATTCTTCCAGAACGGGGATGGAGTGTTGGAAGAATTGAGGAAATGATGGTGGAGCCGACTTCCAGCTCCAGCCTAGTCCGTTCTTGATCAGGCTGTGGGCCCAGGGATCGAAGGTCCAGCGATCCCGAAATTAATGGAGTCTTCCTCCTACCGGAAGCATCTCATTGCTTCGCTTGACCGCGCCTTCCCCTACTTCCTCTTCCTCTTGAGGGGCGTCTAGAGGAACCTCTATATGACCCTCTACCTTTAGGACGAAAGGTAGTGGTCTGCCTCTCATAGGCGGGAGTAAAGGATGGTGACTGGGTCACCACCTGCTGGGGTACCATCTGGTAGGTGGGTTAGGGTTGTGCCACCATCTGGGGCACCGCAGTTATGGGAAGTTGTTGTTGTTGTTGTTTGGTTGGGTGAGAGGGCAACCTTGGCCTCTTCGTCTTCCCTTTTGGTTGGGGACCCTCATCCGGGGAAGACTTCCTTTTTGACGACATGCCCCACTTCTGGAGAAGATTCCTGTTCTCCGTGGCAACCTTGTCAACTATTTCCTTGACCACTTTGCTCAGGAAGCGGTCCTTTCCCCAGATATTGGAAGATATCAACTTCCTGGGTTCGTGCCTCACCGCAGCGAACATGAACTCCCTACAAGCCCTTCTGGCCCTAACGAAGCCATACAGGTCCTTGGTTACTGTTGCCAAGTGTGTCTTGGCCACGACCATAAACATATCTGGGGTTCTACGGTCGCTTGCCATTGCCTCCAAGGTGGTCTGGAGGGATAGAGATGCGCCAAGCCTTTCTTTTGTCTCTTGCTCTCTGCGCAAGAGAAAATCAGACAACTTAGGGAGGTTCTCACTGAACTGGCATCCAGCAATATCCGCATCCAACTTCTCAACCGAGAAGATAAGATGTATTTCCTTCCAGTCCTTATGGTCTGTAGGCAAAGCTAGGGATAAGGGTCTACACAATGTTTCCCTGCTTCTACTGCCTTCATTACAGAATTGAACCCTTTTTCCGTAAAGGGAAAGGCCCGAGTAGCTGGAGCAAGAAAGGAAGGATGTTTCTTACTCAGGGCTGGCACCTTAGAGTTAGTGAAGCCCTTGTCCTTCAAACTGCTAGCCAATAAAGCCTAAGCTTTTGCATGGTCAAGCTCTATGACCTCTTTCGGCTCTGTCTCCTCCTTCGACACAGGTTTTGCCTTCAGACGGACGAAGCAGTCTGGATAAGACTCAAAGCTAGGCCAAAAGTCAACATCTTCGATGAGGACGGATCCCAGCTTTTCTGAAATAAACATTTTCCCGTTTGTCATAGGCATGTACTCTGCATGCTTCCACGGGTTCACGTCAGAACATGAAGGAAGATCCTTCTCGTTGAGTCTCTTGTGACACCCATGGGATACTGCAAGCTGATGTATTTCCTTCCTCAATGCAGCTTCCCTTTCTTCACTCTGCTTCTGAAACCTCTCCATCATTGACATGAGGGTAGACAGAGTCTTCCTCATCTCATCAGATGGAGGAGTAGAGGACGTAGAGGGCACTGGTTCTGGGGCTGGAACCGACGAAACGGAAACCGATTTGACTTCATCCTCTTCGGTATCAGGAGCCAAGGTAGACTCCTCTTCCTGACCTCCTGCAAGAAAGTCCTTTTCAGTGTCTTCTGACACCTCTGACATCCTCTCGTCTAGATGGCTGTCCTTCATCGCATCCGACACATCCGTATCTACGGAAATCTGGACGCAAGGGATCTCAGGGTGAGGCTGTGATATGATGGCATCCACAGATGCCTTAGGGAATAGATAGGCCCGCATCCGCTCATTCAGAAGGTACAGCCCCGTGGCGTTCTTCTGAAAGCCACGGACCCATCTACGCAGCGTACTCCGTGCTGCATCCCTTGACTCCGTTGTCTTGGGGTCATCAAAGGTCTCAGTAACCAAGTCTTTGCAAACTTTACATACCTGGGGGTCCCAATACTTACGAGGTCCATTGGTGATGGAACAGCGGGAGTGCACCCTGCACTCCTCATGGCCGCAGAAGTCCTTGCTCCGGACGTTGCAGAAGACGCTGCAACACTTACGGTGGTCCTCCTGTAAAGAGAGGAAAACAAAATGAGTATACGGTAGTTCATCTCACTTGATAAACTATATAAATATTATTAATAATATTTTTCCATTTTATTGCATATAGCTTAGGATAGGTAAGCTAGAAATGAATTAGGAAAGACACATGCATGTGTTTCCTGCCCGGCCAATTGCTGTGACCTCCCTCAAAATTAAAGCCTAGGGTTATCCTATTTAGGAGGCCCATTGGAAGAGTTCTACCCTGTAAGGATAGATAAGTGTAACTTAATACCAGCTTCCAAAAGGTTTGAGATTGAGGGTCATTTGTAACTGATCATCTATCAGTGTATGGAAAGAAAATTTCTTTCCTTATATAGTATGGTCTCAACAATAGACTGCGAATGGACACACAGAGTATGTTGGAAAATTTAACTACTGTATACTTTATACTATAGTTTTCTGTTTGCTGTATGATCTATACTGCAAATATACTGGCTACTGTATAGTCATATGCTGTAGTTCTAGCCAGCATGTTGCCGGTAAGGCTATATTTCAGCCGGCGCATTGCCAGCTGCGATGGTTGCCGGCAGGTCACCGGATGTTGGCGCACTAGTCCAGCCGGCGTCTTGTCGGTTAGGACAGTGGCCGGCAGTCTGAGCCCGGCCGGCAAGGGTTGTGCCGGCGGCTCGTGGCTGTCGGCGCACAAGTCCAGCCAGCATTTTTGCCGGCTAGGGTAGTGGCCGGCAGCTGCCAGTTAGGTTAGTACCCGGCGGCACTAGCCGATAGAGAGAGAGAAAGCAAGGAGTGAAGGATGATGTAAGAGCTCTGCCTTACTGCCTTCCTCCAGAATGAGGGTTCAAATGGAAGGGGAGAGTATATCTTTCAGGCTTCCATCCATCCACAACCATTGCTGGTCTCTGCCGGCCACAGGTTTGTGAAAGGCAGTCCAAGAGAGGACTGAAGAACACTTTACAGTAAAGGGATCCTTTGCCGGCAGCCGGCACAGCACTCCCGGAGCCTTGCGTCCATAAGGGAAAGCTGAGCGACTAGGCCAATACACGCAGAGGCCCAAGCCGGTCCTACAACCTGCCGGCAAGCGGCGAGATTGTAGGACAACGGCCAAAGGGTTGCGATGGCTAGGCCATCACTAAAGGACAGAGGTGGGGGGGAAAGGGTCCTGTATAAGGTGTGGAAGGAGCCGGCAGGGTTACCGGTCCTACCACACCTTAGAGAAACTCTATTCCAGTATCGGCGCCATCCTAGGCGGCAGGAGAAAATCTATTCTCCAGCCTAGGGTCTGCCAATACAGTTAAGGGGACGGCAGCAATCTGGCCGCCCCCCGTAAACAAGAGAGAAACAGAGTTCCAGTGCCGGCGCCATCCTAGGTGGCAGAAGAAAGTCTATTCTTCAGCCTAGGGTCTGCAAGCACAGGACTAGTCAACTAGACCACAGGGAGAAGGTAGCAATCATATAAGGCTTTCAGGTGTGGTCTAGGGAGGTCTAGCCTCCTATGCCCGCAGCATAATCCAACAGGGGAATGACTATTCACCCTGCCGGCCAGCTACCGGCACAAGACTATCTACTCTGCGGTTAAGGGGAAGGGACAGAAAACCCTAGCCTAGCCTTGCCTGAACGACAACTCGAGGCACGACTAACTGGGGTTGTAGCCTAAGGCTAAACTCAGAGGGAAAGAGGGATTACCCTTAAATCTCCACTGGAGACAAGTATCGCTTTATATAATAATTCTAGGAGATATCTATCTCCGCCTGAATTGATAAAACGATACGCGAGGGTAACCGGGGAACATGTATGAAAGTATACTAAAGCCACTAGGCTAGTAGCCCAGTGGCAGCGAGAATCGACTACCTAAATCACCGAAACTCTCGTACACTATCTTTAGAAGAGGAAATTATTATGCAATCAATATATCTTACATGTATAAATTGCCTAAAAAGCTTCATTTAATTTTATAACACTAGGAATGTCAATTATATCATGCATGAAAGTAAACTGAAACGCCTAGGCTAGGAAGCCTAGTGTAAGCAAGGTTCGGTTACCTAAATTGCCGAAACTAATACGAATACTATTGGCATAATATAAATAACTCCTAGCAATGAAGACTAAATAGCTATCATTATTTTATGCGATTTATACCGGGAAAGTCCTTCTGGCTAACTAAATAACTCATGCATTACGAACGATAGCGCCCACAACGCCTCCGGTTCAGGCAACAGCTCTTCCATAAGTTAATTTGACTTGATTTAATTTCACAAAGAGGCAAGAGCTAACATTTATACAATGTAAAGATCAAATACTCAACTTTCCAGAGACAGAAGAGGCTGGGGATTGCATGATAAATCCAAAATAATCCAATAACAAGAGAGCAACCGGGAAAATCACCAAGCGAGATCACTACAGAAAAAGGAATAAACATGGCGGCGATGATGGCGCCATCTAGATACTCGAATAGTAACGGAGGAAGGGTACCTTATTAACGGCTCCCCTTCGTTTTTGCCACTTTCCCCCTCGAAGCGCAAACGCTATTCGGGGTGAAGATTGCTATGTGGCATGTCAAGAATACGTCCTCTGATATTATGCGATATCCCTAAAGGGACACTTTAGGGATATTCGTGCCAGGAGTTAGAATTCTGGAGACCTTAAGGTAAATTCTCTGGGAATATCACTGTAGTCAAATATACCCTAGGAAGCTACTTAAAGGAACCTTCCATCAGGATGACATGGCCTGAGCCCAAAAAAGACTATAGTATATATTATACAGTAGTTATTTTCCAACATACCTTGTGTATCCTTGCACAGTCTATTGTTGAGACCAATCCTATATTGAAAGAAAAGATTTCCTTCAATACACTGATAGTTAATCAGTTAACAATTTACCCCACAATATTAAAGAATTTAAGAGGGGTCATTGTTAGTATACACTTATTCTATCCCTAGAGGTTAGAACCCTTCTCTTTGAGTTTGCCTTGATAAGGAAACTCTTTAACTTTAATATTGGGGGAGGCCACAGCAATTGCCTGGACAGGAGACACAAGTATGTGTCTTTCCTATTTCCCTTCTAGCTTACTATCCTAAACTATAATGGTTAAAATATTAATATTTTGCATATCTGTTTATCATGCGAGATAAACAACCGCATACTCATTTCATTTTACTTTCTTTAGAGGAGGAACCCCATATGAAGAGCGATGTGATCTGTAACCACAGGAGTAGGAACTTCTGAGGTCACAAAGCGTGCAGGTCTCATACCCCCTGCACCATCACTACCGAAACCCTGCGGTACTGGGACCCCCAAGACTGCAACATCTGCCGGACCTTGGTGACCGAAGGTTTCGACGACCCCAAGTCAATGGAGTCGAGGGATGCAGCACGAGAAAAGCTGCGCAAATGGGTACGAGGGTTCCAGAAGAACTCTCCGGGACCATACCTGCCTAATGAAAGGATGCGTAGCTTGCTGTTCCCGAAAGCGGATAGTGAAGCTGTCGTACCCCAAGCACGACCCGGACCTCCCTGCGTCCAGATTGCCATCAAGACGGATGTCAGTGAGCTGTGCAAAGCATGGACATCCACCAGGAGGAAAGGCTGTCTGAAGTGTCCATGGACACTGAAAAGGATCTATTGAAGGATGATCCCAAGGAGGAGTCTACTCTACCTCCGGAAGAAGATAATGTCAAGTCGGAGTCCCTTCCGTCTGTGCCGGCACCAGAGCCGTTACCCTCAACATCTTCCACTTCTACCCCTCCATCAGGCGACATGAGCCAGGCACTGGCCCATCTTACGGCCCTAATGGAGAGCATTCGCAAGCAAGGCGAAGCTAGGGAAGCGAGACTCAAGAGAGAGCTCTGTAAAGCTTGACTCACCGCCTCCCGAGGGTCATACAAGCAACCCAGAGTCCAAGACCTCCCATCCTGCTCCGAAACCAATCCCTGGAGGTATGCGGAGTTTATACCAATCACTAACGGCAAACTCTACATATCGGAGAAGATGGGAGCCGTCCCCTTAAAAGACATCCAGTTCTGGCCAAGCTTTAATGCTTACCCAGACTGCTTTATCCAACTCAAGCAGGAGCCAGTGTCAAAAGAGGAGACGGAACCCAAGGAGGTCATGGTATTCGACCACGACAAGGCACAGGCTCTCTTGTCGAGTAGCCTGAAGAAGGTGGGTTACACATCTTACCTTTCTTGCTCCTGCTTCAATAGCCTTCCCCTTTACGTTGAAGGCTTTTAAAGCTGTTGCCAAGGCAGTGGAGGCAGGCAAACCATGCCCTACACTAGAGGAGTGTAGACCTCTGTCGCTAGCCCTGCCCATGAAGGATAAGGAATGGAAAGAAGTCCACCTAACCTTCTCAGTAGGGAAGTTGAATGCAGATATCGCGGGATGTCAGTTCAGCGAGAATCTCCCGAAACTGTCAGACTTTCTCTTGCGTAGGGAGCAAGAGACGAAGGAGAGACTTGCGGCATCACTATCCCTGCAGAACTGCATCGAGATGTGTGCAGGCCAGAAAAGCACCCCAGACATGCTCATGGTCATGGCCAAAATGCACATGGCCACCTTAGTAGAGGACCTGTACGCCTTTATGAAGGCTAGGAGAGCCTGTAGAGAGTTCGTGTTTGCTGCAGCAACAGTGAAACACAAACCTAGGAAGCTGATAGCTTCCAATATCTGGGGTAAAGACCTCTTCCCAAATGAAGTGGTCAAGGAGGTAGTTGATAGAGCCACACGGAGAATAGGAACCTTCTCCAGAAGTGGGGCATCTCATCAAAACTTAATTCTTCCCGGGATGCGGGTCCCCGACCTAAGAGGAAGACCAAGAAGCCCAGACCACCCTCTCAGCCTGCCCAACAACATCCCACAGTCACCATGACCGCGATGCCCCAAGTGGTTGCTCAACCACAAACCACATTCCAAGTGGTGCCTCAACAGCTGGTTGCCCAGTCACCAGCATTCAACCCTGGGTTTGAGAGGCAAACCAATAACTTTCGTCCCAAAGGTAGAGGCTCCAGACGGGGCTCCTCAAGACAACCCTCACGAGGTAGGCGAGGACGCGGTCAGGGAGGTAAATCCTCCGGACAATCAAAGCAATGAGATGCTTCAGGTAGGAGGGATGCTCCAACACTTTCAGGATCGTTGGACCTTCGATCCTTGGGCCCACAACCTAATCAAGAACGGACTTGGATGGAGCTGGAGCAAGCCTCCACCATCATTTCCTCAATTCTTCCAACACTCCACCCCATTCTGGAAAAATATACCCTAGAACTCTTGAGCAAACGGGTAATAAGGAGGGCAAAGTCCATCAAATTCCAGGGAAGGCTGTTTTGTGTTCCCAAGAAGGACTCAGACAAACTCAGTCATTCTGGACTTGTCGCCACTCAACAAGTTCATCGAGAACAGCAAGTTCAGGATGTTAACCCTTCAGCACACAGGGACCCTGTTACCAAAAGGAGCGTACAGTCTCAATAGACCTGGCAGATGCTTACTGGCATCTCCCAGTCATCCGCCCCCTCTCCTCCTACCTAGGATTCAAGCTACTGAAGAAAAAGTATGTCTTCAGAGCCATGCCCTTCGGACTAAACTTAGCTCCAAGGATCTTCACGAAACTTGCAGACGCAGTCGTTCAACAACTACGCCTAGAAGGTGTTCAGGTAACAGCATACCTGGACGACTGGCTAGTGTGGGCAGCATCCGGGACGGCTTGTCTGCAAGCATCCAAGAAAGTGATCCAGTTCCTGAAACATCTGGGATTCAAGATCAACTTCAAGAAGTCTCGACTCTCTCCAGCTCAGGAGTTTCAATGGCTGGGAATCCATTGGAACTTGAAGTCACACCGCCTCTCCATTCCCCCAGGAAAGAGAGAGATTGCAGGGTCTGTCAAGAGACTACTGAAATCCAACAGGATATCAAGACGCCAATAGGAAAGAGTACTGGGCTCTCCAATTCGCAGCAGTAACAGACCCAGTGCTAAGAGCACAGCTGAAAGATGCGTCAGGAGTCTGGAGAAGATACGCATCAAACGCTCGAAGAGATCTACAAAGACCGATACCGACCTTACTACGATCACTTCTCAAGCCATGGTCGAAGGCCAAGAACTTAACGAGGACTGTACCCTTGCAACCACCTCCACCATCAGTGACCATCCACACGGATGCCTCGACAGAAGGATGGGGAGGTCACTCCCATCTAAGGAAAGTCCAAGGGACTTGGTCTTCTCTGTTCAAGACCTTTCACATCAATATTTTGGAGGCCCTCGCAGATCAGCCCACATCAGGCTGATCCTGGACATCGAAGTGATAATGAGATGTCCGAACCGATAAGGCTCGAGATCGCCCCTTATCAACCATGTGATATTAGCCATCTTTCATCTAGCGGAAAATGGAGTTTTTATGATAAAACAAAGTTTTATGAATACTTACCTGGCAGTTATATATATATAGCTGATATCTCTAAATCGGCAGAATTTTTCAAAACGAGGCAACCGCCTTGTGGTGGTTGGGAGGTAGGTGGTAACACCCGTCACAGGGTGGTCCAAGGAATCATTCCCATGTCTAAGACTTCAGTTCATCTATGCCCGACCTGTCTCCTGAGGGGAGGTGGGTGGGCCTTAGAATATATATATAACTGCCAGGTAAGTATTCATAAAACTTTGTTTTATCATAAAAACTCCATTTTTATGAATAGTACTTACCTGGCAGTTATATATATATAGCTGATTCACACATTTGGAGGAGGGAAACAGACAGTAAACATCGTTGGGGAAACAACAAAAGAGTTGTAGGAGATAAAAACACCTTGATTCCTTGCCTGCTAAGGTAGCTGATTCAAAGGTACAGCCTTTAGAGTGGCTTTCCCTTAGGAGTTATCCAGGAGTAAGCCTGCAAAGCTGCAAAAAACTCAATCGAGTCTGTCAAAGGGATAAGACCAACAACTTGACTAGACTTCAGAAACTACCTTCGCCCCATATAATAAAAACTGCAACCTTACTCAAACTAACCACCTAACCCTGCAACATAGACATAAACTATCTATCTAGACTGAGGGAACCGCACCACAAGACGAAGTCCACAGACCATCATAAAAACACAAACCCTCATACATGCATAAAAACCAAGGTTGAGTGGGGTTATTAACTCCTTTGCCTAATACAGAAACCGCAGCTATGTATGGGCCCAAGGTATAGCACTTGCCAAAGTCTACTCTCACCTCTCCAAGTTAATGAGAAGCGAAGACAGAGTTGCTCCTCCAGAAAATAGCATCCATGAATAGCCTAACTAACATATATTCCTGATATGCCAGAGAGGTAGCAATGGCTCTCACTTCGGGAGCCCGTAATTTCAACAGGGCGAAGTGTTCCTCCTCACATAAGAGGTGGGCTTCCCTAATTTTCTCCCTCAGGAAAAAGGACAAAGCATACTTAGACGGGTTTTGGCGGACCTTTCACTGAACACCAAAACAAGTTGGATGCACAGCTCACGTTTATAGTGTGAGCCCAAAAAAAAAAAAAAAAAAAAAAAAAACTTGAGGGACCTAACTGGGCAGAGGAGTCTTTCCCTCTCTCGACCCACTAGGTTCGTGAGGTTAATGACATCAAACGTCGTAGGACAGGGTTACGAAGGGTTCTCGCTCTTTACGAGAAAGATGAACCTTAAGCCACAAACTGCCCTATCCTAATTGAAGTCCACCCTCTTCCCAATCGCCTGGACTTCGCTGACCTCTTGGCATTCGCTAGAGTCATAAGGGAGAGGGTTTTCTTTGCTACAACCCGAAGAGAGGCTAGCGAGATAGGTTCAAATTTCTTGGAGCACAGAAACTTAAACACCACATCCAGGTTTAAGAGTACCTATTACGTCGTCTGAAAAGACCCAATGAGGTCCTGCAAACCTTGATTTTGGGACAACTCTAGGCCTCTATGCCTAAAGATGGCGGAGAGCATACTGCTGTATCCATTGATGGTAGATACAGCCAGCTTAGCATCCTGTCTGAGGTACAAGAAGAAGTCTGCAATCTGGCTCAGAAAGGTAGTGGATGAGGAAACCTGTGCCGCCTGCACCAAGCTCTAAAGGTCTCCCACCTAGATCGGTAGACTCTTTGTGAAGAGATCCTCCTTGCTCTGGCGATAGATTTCGTCGCTTGTGCCGAAAAGCCTTGAGATCTGACAAGCTTCTAGTCAGTCTGAAGGAAGTCAGTTGAGAGCAAGGGGGGTAAGATGATACCTATCGAAGTGGGGCTGTTTGAGAAGATCTGGACTTGCCGAAGTCTTCTTGGGAAGTCCATCAACATGCCCATCACTTCCGAAAACCATTCCCTAGCAGGCCAGAATGGAGCCGCTATGATCATTCGCCCCGAATCGAGGAGAGCGAATTTCCTGAAGACCAGATTGATGATATGAACGGGGGCAACGCAAACATGTCCACCCCTGTCCAATCCATCAGGAAGGAGTCCACTGCCAGAACTTCCTCATCCGGGACTAGGGAGCAGTAGTAGGGGGTCCTCTTCTTCCAGTTGGAGGCAAAAAGGTCTGATACAGGTCTGCCCCACAACATCCAGAGACTGACAGACTTGCGGGTTGAGAGACCATTCTGAGGGAAAAACAAGTCTCTTCCTGCTGAGCATGTTTATCCCGATGATTCTTGCCCTAGAACAAACCTCCTTTCTAGATCCAAGAAATCAGAACGAAGGCGTCCTTGATCTCGACACACGATTCGACTAGTGTCATCACGAAGTCCTAGATTCTCATGTTCAAAGTCATGCCCCATGCTAGAACTTTGACATCGAGCGTCCTGAAAGACGAGGCGCCGATCGTCCCGTAAGACGTGGCGCCGATAGTCCTGTAAGACGTGGTGCCAAAAGTCCTGTAAGACGTGGAGCCGAGAGGTTAACAGAGCGAGACGCTGAACGTTCTAAAAGACAAGGTGCTGAGCGTCCTGGTGTCAGAAGAGACTCTTCTTGCTGACAGGAAGACCTAATTATTCGATAGGCTCAACATTATCTAAAAATCAAAATACAGGGACGCTCTGATTTCTCCAGAGAGCAGCATTCCGCTACATAAAGAAAAAGTTACGTGAACATGAGAGGGGCGGAGCTGAGATCAAAACACACGCCCGAAACTGACCCATTCTTCCTTGTAAACAAACCCCAGATAAAGTTTGATTGCATAGCCTGCCACTTAGACTCCTCTCTAGAACTGGGAGAGAGAATCGTTGTAGCTAAAAACTAAAGGAGGTTTCCCGATAAAAGGAAAAAGTAATCCTCCTTCAGAAGAAGTACTAACCAAAGGTCAGCTCCCCTCTTCTCCAAAGATTTTGATGTCTCCGTGGAGGACTTTGACTTCTGAACGAAGGCGTAAAGAGCATTTACGTCCAGGACCGGACAAAAGACTCCCTCTCCCAAAAGAGAGACATTGAAGTTGCAAAGTCGGTTAGGCAGAAAAGTCTTATCGGAGTAACTAACAAAGGAGGATTCACTAGGAAAAAGATTTCGCATCCATCCCAGAAAAAACACGGACCAAAGGTCTGCTCATCTCTCCCAGGCTCGCCAGAATTAGCAAAGTCTGGATCCTACTGTTGTTAGTCATCAAAGGTTTCTGTTTTAAGAAACAAAAATTAATATATTCTTGAAGCTCCATTAATGACCACGTGAAAACTCAGAGGGTGGGGAACATGGAGCAACAGAACTTAGGATCCTCTCCTTCTGTTAACCTCAAACAATTCAACAGGAGAAAAGTGATCACTAAAGTCATCCTTGACAGAGAGCTTATAAGACGTGGCGTCGCCCTGAAAGGACAAGGCGGCGATCGTCCTATCATCCTGAAAGACGAGGCTGCCCTCGTCCCGAAAGACGAGGCTGCCCTCGTCCCGAAAGACAAGGCTGCCCTCGTCCCGAAAGAAGAGGCTGCACTCGCCCCGAAAGAGGAGGCTGCACTCGCCCCGAAAGAGGAGGCTGCACTCGCCCCGAAAGAGGAGGCTGCACTCGCCCCGAAAGACGAGGCTGCCCTGAAAGAAGAGGCTGCACTCGCCCTGAAAGACGAGGCTGCATTCGTCCTGAAAGACGAGGCTGCATTCGTCCTGAAAGACGAGGCTGCATTCGCCGTGAAAGACGAGGCTGCATAAGTCCTGAAAGACAAGGCTGCATAAGTCCTGAAAGACGAGGCAGCATTAGTCCTGAAAGACGAGGCTGCATTAGCCCTGAAAGACGAGGCAGCATTCGCCCTGAAAGACGAGGCAGCATTCGTACTGAAAGACGAGGCAGCATTCGCCCTGAAAGACGAGGCTGCATTAGTCCTGAAAGACGAGGCTGCATTCGCCCTGAAAGACGAGGCTGCATTCGTCCTGAAAGACGAGGCTGCATTCGTCCTTAAAGACGAGGCTGCATTCGTCCTGAAAGACGAGGCTGCATTCGTCCTGAAAGACGAGGCTGCATTCGTCCTGAAAGACGAGGCTGCATTCGTCCTGAAAGACGAGGCAGCATTCGCCCTGAAAGACGAGGCTGCATTAGTCCTGAAAGACGAGGCAGCATTCGTCCTGAAAGACGAGGCAGCATTCGCCCTGAAAGACGAGGCTGCATTTGCCCTGAAAGACGAGGCTGCATTCGTCCTGAAAGACGAGGAAGCATTCGCCCTGAAAAACGAGGCTGCATTCGTCCTGAAAGACGAGGCAGCATTCGTCCTGAAAGACGAGGCTGCATTCGTCCTGAAAGACGAGGCAGCATTTGTCCTGAAAGACGAGGCAGCATTCGTCCTGAAAGACGAGGCAGCATTCGTCCTGAAAGACGAGGCTGCATTCGTCCTGAAAGACGAGGCTGCATTCGCCCTGAAAGACGAGGCTGCATTCGTCCTGTCTTGAAAGACTTAGCGCCGAGCGTTAAGGCAAAATGATATTCACTATGCCGCTCGGCGCGTTCGGTTCCGACCAGAGGGTTCATAAGGCCGACTGGCGCTCTGGGACAAAAACCGAGTCAATGATGGTTTGTAAGCATTGATATTAGCAGAGAATATCTATGACTTAAGAATTGCCATTAAAATCAAAAGTGATGCAATGCAAAATTCTAAAAGCAGTGTAAGAATCTTAACGTTCAACGCTCTTGGCTTTACCATGGCAAGGGCGAGCATTCTGGGAACGTTAACAGGAACGCTCGCGAGGGCGTTTGCTCGTGAGCTAACGCCTCTCGTTTCCTTTCGCCGATCGACGTTCCTTCTCCCATGGGCCGGGGAGCTTGGAAGAGGTCTAAGGCTAGGAAAACAACGTCCCTGTGCTGAAAGAATCCAATGCTTAATTTAGCACTGAAAACTTGCACTATTAAACTCTTACACAAAAAACCATAATTAGTCCTGCCCGTTGTGAGAGAACTTATTCTTCTGCCACGGGCTTGAATGAGAAAGCAAAATCGTCTCTAGTACTTGCTATATAAACTGTAACAAAATATTTTTTATAGAATATAAAACTGACATTTCCATAATAAAATAAACTTTCAAACATACTTACCCGGCGGTCACAAAACAAAAAAAAAAAAACCACCGGGCAAGAGTTGAGAATAAAAATAGATGTTGAAGACACTCACCCGGTAGTTACATATAACCACCGGTAAAATTAAATGTCATAAATACCTACCCGGCAGTTACATACAAACGCCGGGAAAGTTATACATTAAAGATTAAAATGAACAGAAAAAAGGGAAAACAAATGTAATCCACAATTAATTCAAAGGGAATTCAAAAACAAGCGAGTTGTAATGATAAAAAGAACAGATATAGCAATAACGTATCTATATATATAAATGTAAACAATAGGAACATATAAATGAAAAAGCTACTAAAACTAGAATTTCCATATAAATTAGTTGTTGTTGGAGAATAATAGCCAACACTTTAATTCCCATATCGAAAAGAACGCTACCAAGCCATGTTGGGACTGCACCGATAGTAACGAGTAACAGCGCAAATTAACCATACGCTAGTTCTATTTAATCTATGAAATTAGATCGATGATTTAAAGAACGAACACCAAATGGACAAACATTTCTTTAAAATTTTACATAAAAGTTAAAAAACTTATATAAGTGGAATTCCTCCCATTCTTTGCATAAAACAAATAAAGAGAATTGCAAGACATACATGAAGATTACATCACACGACTGTGACGTCATAGAGTTGCCTGAACGTATTTCTGTCATCAGGATTAAAAACTTCGCAACTAAAATATAGTGCACAAACAAAACCTCTGCATACAAACTGTGAGGATCAACCGACACTTTCGGTAACCTCATGTTGCATACATCACTCGCACAAACACGAAAATTAAGTTATCACTCATGATAAACAAAGTAAATAATAATAATAAAACACGATTGCCAAAACCCTAAATCAGTGTACTTCACCAAACGAAGTCCAAAAAAGCGAAGAAGGGAAAATGATTCGAAAACTCTCAATGGTGGACCGACGGTGTTTTCGATCCAGCCGGCAGAGATGAACTGAAGTCTTAGACATGGGAATGATTCCTTGGACCACCCTGTGACGGGTGTTACCACCTACCTCCCAACCACCACAAGGCGGTTACCTCGTTTTGAAAAATTCTGCCGATTTAGAGATATCAGCTATATATATATAACTGCCAGGTAAGTACTATTCATAAAAAGAAGAGATGGCACTTATCAGCAGTTCACCTTCAAGGGTTCCGCAATGTGACAGCGGACGCTCTACAGTGGTATCTCTACATACGATCTTAATTCGTTCCAGAAACTGCTTCGTATGTTAAAACAATCGTATGTTGGAGCAAATATTCCCATAAGAATACACTGTAATTTGTATAATTCGTTCCACACCCCAAAAACCTATATTAACTCCTTAATAAATTACTACATATAATTACACATAACAATAACATAACTGCATAAAATGAAAGAAGCATGTAAAAAAGATAATTATAAAGAAATAATAAATAAAAAATGTGTTTTATTGTCACTTTACCTTAGAGACATGCCAACGCAGGTGTAGGATTTGCTACGCCAGGAGGAGACGGAAGATCGGCGAGAAGGTAGACATGGTGTTAACATGTTCTTTAAATAAATACACTCTCTCTCTCTCTCTCTCTCTCTCTCTCTCTCTCTCTCTCTCTCTCTCTCTCTCTCTCTCTCTCTCTCTCTCTCTCTCTCTCTTTCTTTTGTTCTTCTTCACTGTAAGTGTTAGAGACGTCTATTATTTTTTTCTGAGAGAGAGAGAGAGAGAGAGATTAAACAAAAATGTCTTGTGTATATATGATTTTTAACAGCGTCAACGAGTTGAAAGACAATTAAATGTAACTAAAAAAACAATATCAGCAAATCTGAATTCCTTTATTAACTAAAACAAATATTGATACAAGCACACTCGTGTGCGTATGTGCAAACACACACACACGCAGGAGGAGACACGATCGGCAAGGAGGTAGAGATGGTGACTGCGATAACGTACCGTAACTTACACCACGGAAACTTTAATCTAACTTGGCTTATTTATTTTTTTTTTATTTTCATATTTCATATTTTTTACATTTTTTTCTTTTGATTTTTAATTTTCATCACTTTCAGTGACGAGTTACGGTACGTTATCGCAGTCACCATCTCTACCTCCTCCCCGACCGTCTCTTTTACTGCGTAGCAATTCTTGCACCTGTGCGCGTTTGTGCATACGCACACGAGTGTGTTTGTATCAATATTTGTTTTAGTTAATAAAGGAATTCAGATTAGCTGTTATTACTTTCTTAGTTACATTTAATTGTTTTTCAACTCGTTGACGCTGTTAAAAATCATATGTACTGTTAACACCTTTTTGTTTAATCTCTCTCTCTCTCTCTCTCTCTCGGAAAAAAATAATAGACGTCTCTAACACTATAACAGCGAAGAAGAACAAGAGAGAGAGAGATTTTATTTAAAGAATGTGTTAATGCTATGTTTAGAAAGAAACAGAAAAAGAGAGAAGACTTTTTTAAAAGAGCTTGTTAATGGTATCTTGGTTTTCTTTGCTTCACTTTTTTCTTTCTTCCTGTTCATCACGCTGGCCCTTCTCACAAATGATCGTTGCCAACAATCTCTGTCCTTTATCCCTATCAACAAAAGGCATTCTATCTCTTCCAGGGTATTGCTACGATGTCTTGTAATAATGGTGATCCCCTTCGATGGTTTATCTGCTTTCTGGCTTCCTTCTGCTTGATGATCGTCGAGATCATAGGCCTATTCCGGCCATATTGTTTAGCCATATCACTCACATGCACACTGGTCTCATGTTTTTCTATAATTTCTTACTTCAATTCTAATGAAAGAATTGCCTTCTTCCTTTTGTCACCACTACCTGTACTGAAACTTAGCTTCTTAGGCACAATGATTATAGGTTAAATCAAAAAGGAAATGTGAGAAAAGGAAGAAAATAAGCACTGTTAATAACAGACCAAACAGAGGACAACCACACGATACACACAAGAACAGAAAACAGAGCACTCGACGCTCAATGGCGTCCCTCTTACGTGCTGCCATCTACCGGCGTAAACAAGATCTACATCACATGTTGGAGCATTACTTCGGGTGTCGAGACAGAAATTTGGTCGAATTTTTCTTCGTATGTTGGAAAATTCGTATGTTAGGACAATCGTATGTAGAGGTTCCACTGTATCCAGGCTCAAACCAATAGAGTCAGAATGGTCCCTAGACGCACTCATTCTCCTTCATCCTGCAACAAGTCCCGGAACTGCAGATCGACCTCTTCGCGACGAGCGACAACAAGAAACTACCTCGATATGTAGCCCCATACGAGGACCCTCTAGCGGAGGCTACAGACACTATGTCCCTCGATTGGAACAAATGGAACCGGATTTACCTGTTCCCTCTGACCAATCTCCAACTGAAGGTCCTCAACAGGCTGAGATCCTTCCGAGGAACGGCAGCTCTAGTGGCTCCCAAGTGGCCCAAGAGCAACTGGTTTCCTATGATAATGGAACTGAAGCTGAGGCTGGTCCCTCTACCGAACCCAGCACTATCTCAACGGGTTCAAAAGTCGACTGTCTTCGCTTCATCACAGAGAACCCAAAACCTTCATCTCATGATTTTCTCACCTTAGCGGTTAAGAAGAGATTTGGGATCTCAAAAGGCAGTACAGTATAGACTTCTTAGAAGAATACAAGTCAAAGTCAACTAGAAGAAAATATGAATCGTCTTGGAAAAAGTGGGTTGCTTTCATTAAAGCAAAAGGACCGAAAGAAATCTCAATAGACTTTTGTCTGTCCTTCTTTATCCACCTTCATGAACAAGGTCTGGCAGCCAACACAATAACTACATGTAAGTCGGCCCTGACTAGACCTCTTCTATACGCCTTCCAAGTGGACCTGACGAACTAAATCTTTAACAAGATCCCGAAGGCATGTGCTAGACTTAGGCCTGCAGCTCCTTCGAAGCCCATTTCATGGTCCTTGGACAAGGTCCTATATTATGCTTCAACCGTGAACAATAAAGATTGTTCTCTTAAGGATCTAACCCAAAAAGTTATTTTCCTGTTCGCTATAGCCTCAGGGGCTAGAGTTAGTGAAATAGTGGTCCTATCCAGAAACAAGGGCCATATTCAGTTCACAGAAGTGGGAGAACTGAATCTTTTCCCTGATCCAACCTTTCTCGCCAAAAACGAGCTAGCCAGTATATGGACTTTGAGCGTCTTCGCTCATATACTGGATGGAAGTCATCCAGAGTGTTTTACAAACATTATGCGAAGCAAGTGCACGAACTGAAGCATTATGTGGTGGCGGCAGGTAGTGTATTAAAACCTGTCGTCTAGTGCTGCGATGAACAGTGAATTGATTGGGACTATCAATTAGCGTGAAAAGGTGTTGACACCTTCCAGTGCAATACTCTTCAAGTAGGTGGTGACACTAAATACTTTTCAAAATCTGAGGTGTAGAATTATACAGATAACACTTGTGCCGTGTGTACTTGTACACAGTGTTGATAATATACATTTACAGAAAATTACATTGGAAAATTTTATCAAATTTTAAAATTTCATAGTGGCACTAATCATTTCTTCCTTTCAGGTAGAAAACTTTTCTGTTTTATGTTGTATGTATAATTCCCTTAATATATGTTACACTTGTTATTCTATTTTTATTCATTTATCGTAAATAAATGTCTATTAAAGTGTAATTGCGTCTTATTTCGCCCCACAATTAGCACAATAAAAATAGCCAGAGTTCTCTTACTTATTTACCTAAGTAAACGTCATATTATTGTATGCTTACAAACAATGGATATACAGTAGTTGATGCTTATTGTTTCGACAACATATACAAACCATGAGACTTTTGTATATCTAGTTAATACTTATGTTTGTTCCTACAATATATACAAACCTTGAGACCCCTTTTCTACTGTCTAGTATGACTCTTCCCTGCAGGGGGGCAGGAAGCACTGACATTGTCCATTAGTGGTAATGACGTATAACGGTAACGTCATATGTCTCAATGGTTCGGATGACCATAGAAAAAAATTTTCCCAAGGTTAAGGCACCTATGAAAATCCACAGATACAGTACTTTCAAGTAATTCTCTGGTAGACTTCCATCAGGACGACACGGCTTAGCCCAAAAAACGGATTTTGAATCAAAGCGAAAAATCTATTTTTGGGTGAGATGGCCATGTCGTCCTTATGGACCCGCCCTCCTTTTCCATAGAAAAGGCTTAGGCAAGATCCCTCCCGAAACTACTATATCGGTAGCACCATGCTCAATGCTAAAAGGAATGAGCGCCATCTTGGAGACTCGTAATAGTACGGGAGGAAGGGTAACCTTGGTAACAGCTCCCCTTCTGTTTTTCGCCACTCTTCCCCCTCGAAACGAAAACGCTATTCGGGGTGAAGATTGCTGTGTCATATAAAGATATACAGTACATCCCCTGATATTATGCAATATCCTTAAGAGAGATTTTAAGGATATTCGCGCCAGGAGTTAGAATTCTGGAGACCTAAAGGTCAATTCTCTGGGAATATCTCTGTAGCCAAATATCCCTTAGAAAGCTACCAATAGGAACCTTTCATCAGGACATGGCCATCTCACCCAAAAATGTTATTTTGATTATAAAATAAATTTTTGAATATACTTACCCGGTGATTATATAGCTGCAACTCTGTTGCTCGACAGACAACTCTACGGAAAAACTCGCCAGCGATCGCTACACAGGTTGCGGGTGTGCCCAACAGCGCCATCTGTCGACCAGATACCCAGCTCTCATGTAAACAAAGACTCAATTTTCTCCTCGTCCCACTGCGTCTCTATTGGGGAGGAAGGGAGGGTCATTTAATTTATAATCACCGGGTAAGTATATTCAAAAATTTATTTTATAATCAAAATAACATTTTTCAATATTTAACTTAGCCGGTGATTATATAGCTGATTCACACCCAGGATGGTGGGTAGAGACCAGTAATATATGTTTACACTTTTATGAGCTAAGAGTTTTTTATTTCATTTTAGAAGTTATCAAAATAACAAAAACAAAATAAATAGGTACCTGGTAAGGAAGTCGACTTGAACAATTACTCTGCCTTTTAAGTACGTCTTCCTTACGGAGCCTCGCGATCCTCTTAGGATGCTGATCGACCCCTAGGATCTGAAGTATCAAGGGTTGCAACCCATACAACAGGACCTCATCAAACCCCTAATCTAGGCGCTCTCAAGAAATGACTTTGACCACCCGCCAAATCAACCAGGATGCGAAAGGCTTCTTAGCCTTCCGGACAACCCAAAAAACAACAATAAAAACATTTCAAGAGAAAGATTAAAAGGGTATGGAATTAGGGGATTGTAGTGGTTGAGCCCTCACCCACTACTGCACTCGCTGCTACGAATGGTCCCAGTGTGTAGCAGTCCTCGTAAAGAGACTGGACATCCTTTAGATAAAAAGACGCAAACACTGACTTGCTTCTCCAATAGGTTGCGTCCATTATACTTCGCAGAGATCTATTTTGCTTAAAGGCCACGGAAGTTGCGACAGCTCTAACTTCGTGTGTCCTCACCTTAAGCAATGCTTGGTCTTCCTCACTCAGATGTGAATGAGCTTCTCGTATTAACAGTCTGATAAAGTAGGATAAAGCATTCTTTGACATAGGCAAAGATGGTTTCTTAACTGAACACCATAAAGCTTCAGATTGGCCTCGTAAAGGTTTAGTTCGCTTTAAATAGAACTTAAGAGCTCTCACAGGGCATAAGACTCTTTCTAGTTCATTGCCTACAATATTCGATAAGCTGGGAATATCGAACGATTTCGGCCAAGGTCGAGAAGGCAGCTCATTTTTGGCTAGAAAACCAAGTTGTAGCGAACATGTAGCTTTTTCTGACGAAAATCCGATGTTCTTGCTGAAGGCATGAATCTCACTGACTCTTTTAGCTGTGGCTAAGCATACCAGGAAAAGTGTCTTTAAAGTGAGATCTTTCAGGGAGGCTGATTGTAGCGGCTCAAACCTGTCTGACATGAGGAATCTTAGTACCACGTCTAAATTCCAACCAGGTGTAACCAAACGACGCTCCTTCGTGGTCTCAAAAGACTTAAGGAGGTCCTGAAGATCTTTATTGTTGGAAAGATCTAAGCCTCTATGCCGGAAGACCGATGCCAACATGCTTCTGTAGCCCTTGATAGTGGGAGCTGAAAGGGATCGTCCTTTTCTCAGGTATAAGAGAAAGTCAGCTATTTGAGCTACAGAGGTACTGGTCGAGGATACGGATACTGACTTGCACCAGTTTCGGAAGACTTCCCACTTCGATTGGTAGACTCTAAGGGTGGATGCTCTCCTTGCTCTAGCAATCGTACTGGCTGCCTCGTTCGAAAAGCCTCTAGCTCTCGAGAGTCTTTCGATAGTCTGAAGGCAGTCAGACGAAGAGCGTGGAGGCTTTGGTGTACCTTCTTTACGTGTGGCTGACGTAGAAGGTCCACCCTTAGAGGAAGACTTCTGGGAACGTCTACTAGCCATCGAAGTACCTCGGTGAACCATTCTCTCGCGGGCCAGAGGGGAACAACTAGCGTCAACCTTGTCCCTTCGTGAGAGGCGAACTTCTGCAGTACCTTGTTGACAATCTTGAACGGTGGGAATGCGTATAGATCTAGATGTGACCAATCTAGGAGAAAGGCATCTATATGTATTGCTGCTGGGTCTGGGACTGGTGAGCAATATATTGGGAGCCTCTTGGTCAGCGAGGTTGCAAAGAGATCTATGGTTGGTTGGCCCCAAGTGGCCCAAAGTCTCTTGCATACATCCTTGTGGAGGGTCCATTCTGTTGGAATTACTTGCCCTTTCCGACTGAGACAATCTGCCATGACATTCAAGTTGCCTTGGATGAACCTCGTTACTAGTGTTATGTCTTGACCTTTTGACCAGATGAGCAGGTCCCTTGCGATCTCGTACAACGTCAGTGAGTGGGTCCCTCCTTGCTTGGAGATGTACGCCAAGGCAGTGGTGTTGTCCGAGTTCACTTCCACCACTTTGCCTCGAAGGAGAGACCTGAAGCTTTTCAAGGCCAGATGTACTGCCAGCAGCTCCTTGCAGTTGATATGCATGATCCTTTGACTCGAGTTCCACAGTCCTGAACATTCCCGACCGTCTAATGTCGCGCCCCAGCCTACGTCCGATGCGTCCGAGAAGAGAACGTGGTTGGGAGTCTGAACAGCCAGGGGAAGACCCTCTCTTAGGTTGATACTGTCCTTCCACCAAGTCAGACAAGACTTCATCTTTTCGGAAATGGGGATCGAGACCGCTTCTAGCGTCTTGTCCTTTTTCCAGTGAAAAGCTAGATGGTATTGAAGAGGACGGAGGTGTAGTCTTCCTAATGACACAAATTGTTCCAGGGATGATAGCGTCCCTACCAGACTCATCCACTGCCTGACTGAGCAGTGTTCCTTCTTCAGCATGTTCTGGATGCATAACTGGGCTTGGCTTATTCTGGGGGCCGACGGAAAAGCCCGAAAAGCTAGACTGTGAATCTCCATCCCTAAATACACAATAGTTTGGGATGGGACCAGTTGCGACTTTTCCATATTGACAAGGAGACCCAATTCCTTGGTCAGATCTAGAGTCCACTTTAGATCCTTCAGACAGCGACGACTGGAAGAGGCTCTGAGAAGCCAGTCGTCCAAATAAAGGGAGGCTCGGATGTCCGATAAATGGAGGAATTTGGCTACATTCCTCATCAGCCTCGTAAACACAAGAGGAGCTGTGCTTAGGCCAAAGCACAGGGCCCGAAACTGGTAGACCACCTTTTCGAAAACGAATCTCAGAAAAGGTTGGGAGTCCGGGTGGATGGGGACGTGGAAGTAGGCGTCCCTTAGGTCTAATGAGACCATCCAGTCTTCCCTTCTGACCACTGCTAAGACTGACTTTGTGGTCTCCATGGAGAACGTCTGCTTTGTGACAAAGACATTCAGAGCACTGACGTCTAGCACCGGCCTCCACCCTCCTGTCTTCTTTGAAACCAAGAAGAGGCGGTTGTAGAATCCCGGAGATTGAAGGTCCGAGACTTTGACCACCGCTCCCTTCTCTAGCAAAAGAGACACTTCCCGTTTCAAGGCTCGTCTCTTGTCTTCCTCTCTGTACCTGGGAGAGAGATCGATGGGAGACGTTGCTAGAGGGGGTTTCCGTACAAAAGGGATCTTGTACCCCTCTCTGAGCAACTTCACAGATTGTGCATCTGCGCCTCTCTTCTCCCAGGTCTGCCAGAAGTTCTTGAGTCTGGCTCCCACTGCTGTCTGAAGATGCGGGCAGTCAGACTCTGCCCTTATAGGACTTGGATCCTTTCTTCTTCCCTCGCTTCCCTTCGGCACGAGCACCTCCTCTGCTGGAGGCTCTGCCACGAAAGGGCGGAATAAATCAAGACGCTGGAGTGTCCATCCTTGGTCTAGCTGACAAGGTAGGCAAAGGGGGAGCTTTGCGAGCTGAGGACGCAACAAGATCGTGAGTGTCCTTCTGCACTAACGAAGCGGCTATTTCCTTAATCAGGACTTCTGGAAAAAGGCACTTGGAAAGAGGAGCAAAGAGAAGCTCAGATCTCTGGCATGGTGTAACTCCAGCAGAAAGGAATGAGCAGAGATTTTCTCGCTTTTTTAGGACTCCGGACACAAATGATGCAGCAAGCTCATTAGACCCATCACGTACGGCCTTGTCCATGCAGGACATAATGAGCAAGGAAGTCTCTTTATCTGTCGAAGAGATCTTCCTGCTTAGGGCTCCTAGACACCAGTCTAAGAAGTTAAAAACTTCAAAGGCCCTAAAGATTCCTTTCAAAAGGTGGTCCAGGTCCGATGATGACCAACATATCTTTGAGCGTCTCATGGCAAGGCGGCGGGGAGAGTCTACAAGACTTGAGAAGTCGCCCTGGGCAGAGGCAGGAACTCCCAAGCCGAGAACTTCTCCCGTGGCATACCAGACGCTCGATCTAGAAGAGAGTCTAGCAGGGGGAAAAGCAAAGGCTGTCTTCCCTAAGCCCTTCTTGGACTGCAACCATTCTCCTATCACCCGCAAAGCTCTCTTGGACGAGCGTGCGAGGACGAGTCTAGTAAAGGCAGGAGTGGTAGACGGCATGCCTAAAACAAACTCTGAAGGCGGAGAACGAGGAGCCACAGAAACAAACTGGTCAGGAAACAGCTCTTTGAAAATGGCCAAAACTTTTCTAAAGTCCAAAGAGGGTTGAGTAGACTTAGGCTCGTCCAATTCTGATTGTGGTTCATCTATATGTGCAGCAACATCATCATCAGAAAGTTCCTCATCCGACAACTGATGAGGAAACGGCAACGGAGTGGGTAACGGCTGGTTCGCTGAGTCCGGTCGCACTGGTGCATGCGTGACTGAGCCGGACGCAACGTCATGGAACTGCTGCCCAGTCTGTGAGCTGGCAACAACCATGGTAGCGCGGGGACGCACAGCGTCTACCCCAGACTGTCTAGACTGATGGGGTTGCGCAGTGGAAACCACACTGGGTTGCGGAAGTTGACGCACCGCGTCAAAACAAGGCAACTCTGACGGTTGTTGAACATCCAGAACGTCAACGGCAACCTCCGTGCATCGCTTAACGTCAACATGCGGCTGGCAGATCACACTGGAACGCATGGGTGGAGGAACTCTCTCAACTGGTGTGCGTGAGAAGGTTACCTCAGCGTCCACAGGACGCACAACCGATCGCGTGGAGGGTTGTAGGCTAGGTACTGCACTAGCTGGTACGGCAGCAACCTTCTCCGCACGAAAGTCCTGCATCAGAGACGTAAGTTTAGACTGCATGTCTTGCAGTAGAGACCACTTAGGGTCTACAAGAGCAGGTGCGGCGACAGACGGTGTTACTGTCTGAAGCGGTACCGCTTTGCCTCTCTTAGGCGGTGAGCAGTCATCGGATGACGGCAACGAGTCCGAACTGACCCAGTGGCTACAACCGGGCCGTTGGACTTGTGCTTAAGGGACCGATTTACGTTTTAACGGTCGCGAGACCTTGGTCCAAAGTTTCTTGCGAGAAACACCTTCAGAAGACGAGGTATAAATGGGCTCTCTCGTCTTAGGTAGGTAGGAGCGATCTTGGGTAGATACGCCCGATACCACAGAGGGAACGTCTGTTCGCTGATTAAAGCCTCTCGAACCCATGCGTCGTACGACATTGCTTCTCCCCTGGACTTGGGAGCTTGCAAGAGGTCCCGGACTAGGAGGACGACAGGCACGAACAGACGAACCCTCAAGCGCAACACTGTCCACAACACTATCACTTGGCACTTTAGCACTTCCCACTGCACTTTGGCACTTAAGCTCCTTCACATCCGCCATGAGCTGATTACGGTCACTAGCAAGGGACTCAACTCTCTCACCCAGAGCCTGGATGGCACGCATCATATCAGCCATCGATGGTTCCTGAGTGCCAGGAGGGGGGTTAGGAGCAACCACTACAGGGGAAGGAATAGGTTGTGGGGCATGAGGAGAGGATATATCAATAGAACGAGAAGAACTTCTCCTAACTCTATCTCTCTCTAGCCTACGTGTGTACTTTTGAAATTCGATAAAATCGAATTCCGAAAGGCCAACGCACTCCTCACACCGATCTTCCAATTGACAGGTTTTATCCCGACAATTGGAACAAACAGTGTGAGGGTCGATAGAAGCCTTCGGAAGACGCCTAGAACAGTCCCTAGCATTGCATTTCCTAAATTTGGGGACTTGTGAAGGGTCAGCCATTTTGAATTGGTCAAGGGAAATTCCAAAAAACGATCAAAAAGTCATCAACAAAGAATCCGATATCAAAAAGAGTTCAAGGATTTGTGTGAAGAAAAACCCTGCACAGCGAAAGCTCAAAACTAGAATATAGTACTTCACCAATTAGATGTGAAAAACTCCAGTTTAGCAACAGCGAGTAAAGTACGTCTTGTCGACACCTCGACAGAGAGAAAATTGAGTCTTTGTTTACATGAGAGCTGGGTATCTGGTCGACAGATGGCGCTGTTGGGCACACCCGCAACCTGTGTAGCGATCGCTGGCGAGTTTTTCCGTAGAGTTGTCTGTCGAGCAACAGAGTTGCAGCTATATAATCACCGGCTAAGTTAAATATTGAAAAACAGATTTTTCGCTTCGCTTCAAATCCGTTTATTTGCATACTTTGTTTAAATTTTGTTAGTTTTACATAGGCACTTCCTATTTTCATTTTCATATTGATACATGTCCGGTAGGGTAAGTAGCAAGTTAGATTTTTTCTTTATTAATAGGTCAAATTGGCACTTCCAGTTAATAGCCTTTCTTATTTGAAGAAAAGTATGAAAATCATTTATTTCAGTTAAAAATTCATTATCATTTTTAATACCTGTTAATCATGAATATCTTTATTGTGTACAGTTCTTCAGCTGTAACCATTCTCCCACTGCATATACCGAAAACTTATTTTCACTCAACAATGGCAGCTCATACTTCTGTGCAGCTTATCGTGTGACGACAAGTTTTATTTGCTCTGCCAAGATTATAAGCTTATCCCTGTTTTCTGAGTTGTGCTATTCATTTTCCTTAACTGTAATGGGGTTTCATCAGACAAGTAATAAAACTTACTTCGTTGTTAACACGAATATTTAAATTTATTTCATATTTTTTCTTCATCCGTATTTTCTTAGTTATCTTTTTCTGGGGTTAAAATAATTTTATTTTTAGTTCATTAATAATTTGCAGTAACTGCTAGTTTTCATTCTTTTGATATTTCATGATTGTTGTTCATAACCACTGTAAATAAAAGCCTTGATAACATGAATATCCCCTTTCCTAGATTTCTGTTTTTTGTGTTTTTTTTTAATCTAACAAAGTGCCATGGTTCTTCAATCTATTTTTTTTTTTTATGGTACTGTATTACTACCCCTTTTTCCTAGGTTTTTTATTGTAAAGATTATCTTCTTGGTAGGATGTGATGATTCTTCTTCCTAAGGCCCCATCATATATGCATGGGCTCAAGTCAAGTTCTGTAACTCCTATGTCCTTTTTGGTTCCCCCCCCCCATTTCAGAGCTCTTTACAAAAAGAAAAAGACAACTGTGTTCTACTAAAATCATTTCACAATGTATGTGATTTGGACTTAACACAAAAAAATACTTAGTATGCTGAAAAAACTTATATTTTTAAAGTTATATTACAAAAAGATTTAATATAAAAATTAAAATTATATTAAACTATATAAGAGTACTGTATTTAATGCCCTAGTGTATACCTGTAGAACCAAAACCATCCTCTCCTCTCTCAGTGTCACCAATTTCCTGTTGAAGAGAAGGTCTGTTACCACTCAATCATAAAATAAAGACATATAGTTCTGAGAATCAACAAATAAGTACAGTATTATAAAAGCAAGATCATATGAACATATATCAAGGAGACAACTATTTACACATTCAATGACAAACAACTATGCCTACCTCAACTTCCTCAATTTCTGGATATAAAATCTTCTCACAAACAAGTTGTGCTACACGATCACCCTTCTTTACTTCATAGTCTGTCTTTGAGTGATTAAAGAGGACTACACCAACATTTCCTCTGTAATCTCTATCAATAACCCCCGCTAAAAAGAAAAATAAAAGAAATACAGACATGAAATATATGAAAGATACTAAGGTATGCAAAAATTATTTCACGCTAGGATATCATTGTACTGTATTTTTACAAAAACACATTTTAAAAACCTAGTTTTTCATACAATCCCACAGATCATATATTGATTTATTTCCATAGACAAGGTCTAGAAGCTTCATTTATGCAAGCTCATGTGGTACATTTACATTTATTTCTCTTTCCAAGTGATAAATGGTGAATAGCCAGAATGTGGAAGGGAGGAAGCCTCTCATGCAAATTTGGGTTAATATGTTGGAAGGAAGAAACAGTGTAATCAAACTTTTTTCCCATCAACAAGTTGTTATTTCAATGAATCTTACTGCATGCTACTGCTGTCCCTCGATAGGTGGCAACCCTTTAATATTTGAAAATAAATTCTCCTGTTCTCCCAACCAGTTTAAAGGTTTAAAGGCATAGGCAAGGGACAGTAACACTGCCCTATTAACCCTGGATAGGTACGGTCCTCGGACACCCCTTTAAGGGTATACTCGGACGCGAACGACCCCGACGCCAAAAAAAATTCTTGAAAAATCAGTTTTTGCAGTAACCTCCTTTTTTCTTTTGCCAAAAAAAAAATTCAATGAATGCTTAAAACAACTGTAAAGATAAATACTACTCATCTGCAGAAAAACTATTTATTATAAATATTTTAAAAAATTAAGTAGAAAAAAAAAAAGACCTGACATAAAAATTCATAAAAAAAAAGTTTATACATATATACACAAATCCTTTTAGGAATTGATTCTTGAATGTTTAGGACACATCTTGATGTATTTTGGATGAAGTCAGACCCATGGAGGTGAAGATCTGAAATGAGAAAAAAAGGGTAACTTTTTTTGGCCAAAAAAAATTGTCCAAATTTCATGAATTTTTTTGGGTACCCAAATGAAATAGGAAGTGGCTAATTTTTTTAGAGAATAAACATATGTTATCCTAAAATAGAAATATGTAAAAAAATCTTCATTATTTTGCAAATTACATTTATATCAGGGGCCATATCTAAAGGTAATTTTTTGAGTACTTGGAAATTTCGTAAAAAAATACATATATTTAATATATAATATGATATTTATGCAGGTAAAAATATACCAAAATATCACAAATTCTATAGGGAACAAGAATATATATAGATAGGGCAGCTTACGCTTCGGATATGTCCACAAAATGGCCGCCAACCACACTGACTCAGACTCCCTAATCTGCCACTTGAAATGTAGGAAGGGTATGTCAATTTCAAGGTGTTATTTACTAATCTAATTATTATTGGATATGCATAAAAATTGTATGGTGGGTTGCTGGATAATTGTCGATTATTTTACGACTATAAAATTAAAATTCTGACCCAAAAAAATTTTTTTGAAGGGAAATAAAATCGAAAAAAAAAAATGTAAAACAATATTTTAGCTAAAAAAATTTGATGATATTCAATCAAAAAAAAAGTAAACAAAATTTTCCGACAAATAAACATCTAGAGGAATCATTACTCTGTGATAGTTCCTTAGTACGTAGTAATTTTGAAAGAATTGGGAAAAAACGAAAAAATGGCAATCACCGGAAAATCGAACACATACCTATATATACGCCATATCTGGCTAAAAAAAAGATAGGCATGGGTAGCCAGATCATCTAGAAACACTTTCCAACACTATAAAAATATAAGTTTTGCGACACTACTTGCCAATTCCTTACGGTAACATGACTAAGCAAAAAAATGCAAAACAAATAAAAAGGGGCACTCGTGGAAAAATGGCCATTCTAATATACGGCATTTCAGAAAAAAAAAATTTCAGCCACGTGCTAGGCAAACCATCAAGGCATATTTTCCGACAAATAAACATATAAATGAAATATTACTCTGTGATAGTTCCTTAGTACGTAGTAATTTTGAAAGAAATGGGAAAAAACGAAAAAATGGCAATCACAGGAAAATCGAACACATACTTATATATACGCCATATCTGGCTAAAAAAAAAATAGGCATGGGTAGCCAGATCATCTAGAAACACTTTCCAACACTATAAAAATATAAGTTTTGCGACACTACTTGCCAATTCCTTACGGTAACATGACTAAGCAAAAAAATGCAAAACAAATAAAAAGGGGCACTCGCGGAAAAATGCCCAACATTCTAATATACGGCATCTCAGATAAAAAAAAAAGACATGCACGTGTTAGCCCAACCATCAAGGCACACTTTCTAACACATAAACATGAAAAAAAAATCAATAATATACGGCAATTCCTTACTACGTAGTAAATTTTTACAAATATTGAAAAAAAAACAGAAATTGGCAACCGCAGTTAAATACCCAATATACCAATAACTACGTCGTATCGGACAAAAACAAAATCACGCATGGGTAGCCAGATCATCTAGACACACTTTCCAACATTAAAAAAGCAAAAGTTTTACGACACTATTTCGCAATATCTTACGGAAAAATGACTTGGCAAAAAAATTAAAAAAAATTAAAAAGGGACACTCGCTGTAAAATGCCCGACATTCTAATATACGACATCTCAGATAAAAAAAAAGACATGCACGTGTTAGCCCAACCATCAAGGCACACTTTCTAACACATAAACATGAAAAAAAAATGAATAATATACGGCAATTCCTTACTACGTAGTAATTTTTACAAATATTGAAAAAAAAACAGAAATTGGTAACCGCAGTTAAATACCCAATATACCAATAACTACGTCGTATCTGACAAAAACAAAGTCATGCATGGGTAGCCAGATCATCTAGACACACTTTCCAACACTAAACAAGCAAAAGTTTTACGACACTATTTGGCAATATCTTACGGAAAAATGACTTGGCAAAAATATGAAAAAAAATGAAAAAGGGGCACTCGCGGTAAAATGGTCCTCGTGGTGATGAACGACATTTTAACTAAAAAAAAAAACATGCACATGGTAGCCAAACAATCCACCAAGACTTTCCACAACTGATAACCTATACAAGTTGCACCATTCTACGACAATTTCATAATACGTAATAACTTTGATAATTATGCAAACTACCTCAGAAGGGTAAACTCGGACGCGAACGACCCCGACGCGTCTCAGAAATCGGGGAAGGAGTACAGCTACAGCAATGCACATCTGGACACTACTAGAGCGTGTAGGGGAGACACCTCCTGCAGGTCGATCACCCACAAATTCAGTCACAGGGGTGAGTCACGTGAGAAAAACCTGTCGCAAACGACCCACCGTACCTATCCAGGGTTAAGGAGGACACTGCCCTTGAGATTGATCATATATGTATATGATCAGTGCCCAATCCCCCTCTCCACCCAACCTAGGACCAGAGAGGGCCAGGCAATGGCTGCTGATGACTTGGCAAGTAAACCTATAGATTCCCCCAAACCTCCCATCCATAACTCATATGGATAGTGAGGTTGCAGACACTAAAGGAACCAAGTTTGAGCAGAACTCAAAACCCAGTCTAGTAATCACCAGGCAGAGGCGTCAGCGATAGGCCACAACAAAACATTCTAGCAGACTAGTCGAATTGGACATGACAGATCATCCCCATGTAATGTTCCTTGCATCCAAACCAACAATAAACCATTACTATATCCCTGAACAAGAAAGTGGGAGAATTACTACCCCCAGTTCAGGATTCCGGGGAAGACAGTGGATTCTATGCTTCAGGAATGGTCGAACCTGGATAGTTACATGTTTATCCCACCCCACATTTCATGTACGCAATCCCTCGCTATATCGCAGTTCACCTATCACCCCCTCAGTACCTAGCTGATTTATAAATATACATGTAAATCTATCGCAAACTTCTCTTCATAAAATGGGTTTTAAGGGCAGATATTTTACATTTTTCTTATTTTATTTTCTTAAACTGTAATTTTTTGACTTATATAAGCTTAAACATATAAAGATAAAAATAAATGAAAAATTATAAAAATAGAAAAATACTTTAGGTTTCTGTATTCATTGTACTTAGAGGTCTTTCTGTTATCATAGAGGTGCTTGAACGTAATAGCCGCGATATCCGAGGGATTACCATATGACAAGTGGTCAAAAAGTGGCCCCCCCCCCAATGCAAAGAAAAAAAAAAAAAGCCTAATAGCCCTTATTAGCCCTAGAGGAAGTGGCTTGCACTCTTTGTGGCTTCTACTAGCAGACAAACCAATCACCCTTCTAATAAGAAATACCACCTGTAACACCAAAATTACAAATTTCAAGAATAATTTGTATTTTTCCTAACAATACAAACCAGAGTCCTTCAATAGGAGTATGAATTCAGCAAAGTTGGAACAGCCATTAAAATTTAATGACACAGCTTTAACCAACTGCCAATGGCAGGGAAACCCTGCCCGCCTAACACTTTTGGCTCTTAGGACTGGAATTTGCGGTGTGGTTTTGGCAGAAAGTGTAACTTGAAGGACTCGGGTTTGTATAGTTAGGAAAACAGAATTTAAACAATAAAATATATTTTCATACTCCCTGGTGCTCATCAAACTAAAAGTTTCCCATTTTCTTCCCTTTTAATAGACTTTGGCTGCTAGTATAGTATTGAGACAATCTAGCGGTTAATGGCAATAACTTTGTGTCGAGTACGCTGAAACCCTTTCTTTTCAGTTCTCTTGTCAACCTCGCATGCGGTGTTTTCATTATTTTGGCCTCTTCAAACTGTGGTATAATTTTAGTTAATATGTGATATCATCTTGAATTGTTAGTAATTCCTTTAAGAGTTGTTCTAAGAAATGATTTCTGTGTGAACATGAGCCTCATTTGCTTTGAATAAATGGTATATTGTCACAGGAGAACCTATATCCTCGTGGGGGATATATTGTCCAAATATATTCATAGCTACTGTAAGAAATAGGTGAGAATACATTGTATCCATCCTCCCCTCATTTGGGAGGGTGGGGGAGATGCTTCTTAAAAGATCCTACTTGGGAATGAAGGTCACTGCGTCTAATATCTAATCTAGCTCAAAGCAGCCATGACTGCTGCACCCACAAGTGGGAGAATAAAGGACAGAATTTTACCTATCCTTTAACTTTGCCAACCTTTATCTAAGATGAGATGAAACTTGTCTCATGAGAGCTAGGCTGGCTACATAACTTAATGAGCAGCCACCACAAGAACAATGGTAAAGGTATCAATAGACTGTTGGGTATACTCATGCAGGTAGTGAGTGGGTGGTAAAGGATGTCTGTTTTCATCAAACTCTTGCCTTAATACCTAAGCCACTAAAAGTTCTTCCAGAGTTCTAAGGAAGAGCCCTTGCCCAAATTTGACTTCCAACTCCCTTGCTGGTTGAAGTACTGGTACAACTAACATCATCACACAGCTAGACAGAAACTGTTCTTGGACATCTTTCTTTTTTATCCTGTCGGTGTTGAGAAAATTTCTTGGAGTTCACGATTGAAGCGCTGAGTCCTCTTAACATAACACTATAAAGACACTATAAGATAAAGAAGCCAGTCATTCTGATGCTCTCTGGAAGGCTCCTGAGAAGAGATGGAGAGCTTGCGCCTAATACCACGAGCAATGGAGTCTTGGCCATGAATTCGGGAACAAACTAAAGGAGACCTTCCATCCTTTGGAATGACTTAGTGTCATAGGAGATGCTGAAAGCTTGCCTACTTGCTTTGCCAAAGCTTAGGTTAGCCAAAAGATCATCTGAAGTGTCAATCTCTGTCTGACACACAATTCAAAGGCACATATGGGGCAAACATAAGAAGCTTCACAACACTTGTCATACGCCTTTCTGCGCCCTGAAGTCCACAAAGATCAGAGATCATTACCCCCTCCTTTCAGAAAACTGTACTCAAGGCCGAGCGGTAGTCTTACTGCACTCAAGGCCAAGCGGTAGTTTTTCCCTGCCACAACTCAGATGCGCTCCTCTTGGCAAAAGAAGAACGAGGAAATCCACGCTCTGTGCAAGAGGTGCTCCAATTAGAGAAGTGCAGCTGAACCTTGCTAACAGACTATTAAGGGAAATGGGTTATCCATTATATCAATGTTCCCAAAGCATATTACATTAAATTGTATACAGGACTATATACGTCAAACATCTGTATCTTTACCTGGGTAACTTCAAAACAAGTAGCTTAGATTAACACGTTTCTGTTTTTCACACATGGGTGAAATACTTAGGGAATGTAAATTAAATGAACTTTTTCATTTTTCACCCTTGGATGGCATAATAAATTAATGCAAATTAAATTAAACTTTTTAATTTCTCACCCTTGGATGACATAATTAAGGCTGTTTGCATTAATAGGCGTAGAAGGAGATGATGATGAGGAATTAAATGAAATCTAAGAAAGACCACCGAGAGTATTCACTGAATCATAAACTGAATACAACGCTGATAAACACTAGCGGTCAATATCAGAACTAATGTACAGTCACCCCACGATCTTCACACGGGTTAGGTAACACACCACCGCGATGAACGAAAAACAATAATATTGGTGCCTAAGGGTCAATGATCACAACTAACACAATCCTCGTTTAACATAGTAAGTTTGTCTAATGTCGATCCAAAGTCACCAACAATTTTTCATATTTTAACTAAATTGACTGTATTTACATGAAATAATTTACTGTAATAACTATGCATTACTATATTTAATGTCAAAGACTTCAAGAATAAAATCAATATCAATACACTGTATTATTAATAGTGGTGAGCAATTCCTTGCTTCATGTCAGTGAAAGAAACACACACATATAGCAGACAAAACCAAAATCTGTTTCCTTAAAAAATGTCTATTAAATACAACATAAAAAATCATACCATACATCAATCCATTTTCCCACTTGGCTTAAACATGGCATTGAATTTCATCAGCTGACCACTATTTTTAGTGAAAACATTATTGTATTTTAGAAAATCATGTTTTTTTTTTTTCTTAAATAGTTAATTGTGCTTTATTAAAACATATTTGTACTTTTGTTTTCAATTTAGGGAGCATTTTAACAATCAAGTATTACTGGCTTCATGTTTTTGTTTTACTTTTAGTTGTGATCAGCTGATTTCTGGCAGCTACTCTCTAGAATATGTGCTGATACGAATAACAGAGTATCATTTATGTAATTTCTTAACTTATATCATTACAGTTTTCATAGTTCATTTATAGCTATTATTATTAGTTATCACTTGGACATAGGAATACATTTGTCTCTATAACCAAGAAAATCTGTTTCCTTAAAGTTTCAATAATATACAAAACAAAGAATTAATTTATCCTTTATTTAAATCTATGTTTGATATTAAGCTGGCCTTAAAACATGACATTCAATTTCATTAGCTGATCTATAGTGTTGGCCATCATCATAACGTACAATATGTGTACTGAAAGAAGTAAAAAATAATCGTGGTTTTCTGATATTACAGAGCTTCCTTTTCTGGCACAAAGGGAGCCTTGTTCTTCACTATAAATCGAAGAGCCTTACTTTCTCTGAGGTGAGAGCCCTCAGAAAACGGTGAAAGGAGGTTCGATGGTAACCTCCTATCCTCTGAGGCATCATGGGACCCGGGATCTGAATGGAATCTGCTCCGTTCTGAAGGAGACTGAAGATGTTCCTTACTGGGAACTCTTTAACTCCAAAGGGAGAAGGGGCATGAGGTTGAAACAAAGTCAATGAAAGACACAAGGTAGTTGATGACAAGAAACTACATGTACTTTGGGTGATCTAGAACCGTGATGGGTTCGAGGACTAGGGTCACCAAGTCTTGTAACTTGACGCCGACAGTCTCGTCTATCGGTCAGGCAGGTCTACCGGGTAGACCTGTAAGTCTAAACCATGAGCACGGACTTGAGGGCATGCGCTCTAGCTCTAAGAAGTGAAAGTTCTCTTCTGAGAGAGGGTTCTCCATTACAGTTACACTCCATCCTGGAAGCAAATGCTTTAGAGGGTGCTTTTGGATCCTGTAGGGCACATCTAGGTGACATGCAGCATGGCAAGGAGCGTCTGGGCAAAGCGAGTCTAGGTGAAGTGCAAATAGGTGACACACATCTGGGTAGCATGCGTTGGATGATGCATCAAGTGACAAGATGTGTCTAGGTGGTGCGTACAGTAACTAACCTGTTCCAGACCTTTATCAGGCCGAGCACATGTCAGCAAGGCACATGATGGAGCAGCGTGCACTATTACCACAGGCTCTGGAGAGGAGCGGTTGTCTATTGGATCCAGGGTACTTAATCCACGTGCATACTCAGGAGGGCTAGCACACTCAAAACAGCGTGCTCAAGTGTGTATGTGCAGTTATCACTGCACACTTGTAAAGACATGTTGCTGACCAACACAAGGATCCTTACAAGGCTTTTCAAATATGGGCAGCATGAGTGTCCCAGAGGGAGATTGTGGAGAAGACATGCTAACACTAGCATGTCTCTTCCACTAGTCTCAAGAAGTGATACAAAGACTGGTAAGACGGTGAATGACTTCGAATGAACAAGCCTTAGGAAGACTCTCTTCTCTGCACCCAATAGAGACCAGCAGAGGGTGTCCAGCACCAGAGCAGAAACACTCCCCTGTGCTTCCTTAAAAGCAAAAGCTGTCACCAACAACTCCTTGGAACAAGGAGATCGGAACAACTTGCAGGGCATCGTCCACTATAAATAAGATGAGGACTCCTCCCGAGGAAGAAGACCTCCTGTTCCTCTAGAGGAAATGGAAATGAGAATTGTCCTAAAGTTAAAGAGACACCTCTCTTCTCAATTCGGCTTCTTTAGGGAAACCGATAGAGAAGGGTCAGAAGGAAGTGTACCGGGAGTAAGAAGAGGACAGAATTTCTTCTACTTCAAGGATGATCCTGAAGGGGAAAGAATCCCTTTTGAACCTCTTCTTCCTCTTCCTTTCATACACAATTCGCTGGGAGGGTGACCACTCCCGACACTTGACACATGGAGATTCCTGCCTGCAGGTGGGGATCCTTCTCCTTAGCACTCATGATGGTGCCACGTTGTCCCAGTGTGGTATTTCCCAGAGGGGGGGCAGAAGGTATGTAGTGGAAGCGAACAAGATTTTTTTTTTGGGGGGGGTAGACATCAACACTGCTTCAACTGGAAGCAATATGAATATCAAAGGGAGTTTCATAATAAATATGAATCACTTCAAAATATATTTGTTTCATTACCATATCCGCTACATTATTATTACATTATTTCTCCCAATTTACTTTCTTACTAGCATCCTCCTTTTTATTGTTTTGATTCTATCAAGAACTTTTATAGTACCAATTTGAGCTAAGCTGTCATATATTTTTCTAAACAATTTGGCACAAACATCTTAAAACTAGAGAAAGACATACTGTACTCTGCTATTAGTACTAAAAATTCTACCCCCAAATTAGAAGTATTTTCAAAATACTAAATTAAGCAAAGTTGGAAAGGTCCTGCCTGCATAGATGACGACAATTGTATGAAGTTCTTGGTATGAACAATACCACTCTGCTATTAGTACTAAAAATTCTACCCCCAAATTAGAAGTATTTTCAAAATACTAAATTAAGCAAAGTTGGAAAGGTCCTGCCTGCATAGATGACGACAATTGTATGAAGTTCTTGGTATGAACAATACCACTCTGCTATTAGTACTAAAAATTCTACCCCCAAATTAGAAGTATTTTCAAAATACTAAATTAAGCAAAGTTGGAAAGGTCCTGCCTGCATAGATGACGACAATTGTATGAAGTTCTTGGTATGAACAATACCAGTAACACCATACAGTATATAGGGACGACTAGGCATCACAAGGGAGGG
The DNA here is from genome assembly GCF_036898095.1 of Palaemon carinicauda. Classification (NCBI taxonomy): domain Eukaryota; kingdom Metazoa; phylum Arthropoda; class Malacostraca; order Decapoda; family Palaemonidae; genus Palaemon; species Palaemon carinicauda. Next base: position 66,563,365 of record NC_090726.1, on the reverse strand, counting down.
GGAAATAAGGGAGCGGGTGAGAGATTTTCTATATCTCTTATCTAGAGGTTAAAAACCAGTAGCTTTAATTATATTAGCATGATGACTACAAGGTAAGATTCATTGAAATATGACAAATTCGGAGATAATTTGTATATATATTTCCCTAACTGACACAAACGGGGAGTTATTCATGTGGATATTCTTTCGGCGAAGCTGGAATGTAGTCATTAGACTTTAAATGCGGGGGTGGCAACCCTGCCTAACCATTGTAGTGATTAGGTAGGGGGTGGCTGGGGGGTACCCAGCCACCTATATCTACTCACTGATCAGTGAACCACGTCACTTTTTGATTGCAAGCAGGACTTATAGGGGGGACAGGTAATGGCGGGACAATTTATATAACTCCAGGTTTGTATTTGTTAGGAAAAATAGAAATTATCTCCGAATTTATCATTTGTTCCCACACTAACAAACTTTACGTTATTTATGTGGATGACTCAGACTTAGGTGGGTGGTAAGTACGACTACTGGCTTAGTCATTGTCCTGGGTTTGACTAGTACAGCATTAGACTGATCTAGGGAAACCTTTCCAACCCACTTATCAATACAAAGTGAGACTGATAGCGGCCTGAGCAACACAACAGTTGTGAGAGATAGCCTATGAACATCCAGGTAAGATGTTCAGAGTATAAATAGGCATCTTACACATAAATATTGATGTTTCCTAATGCCTACCTCCCAAGAAGCATTGGGGATGTGAACAAGTATATAAATTAATTATACTACGTTGCACAAGGGAAATGTTTATTACCAGCAGAGGTTGAAGCCAGCTTGCAGAAGAACCAATGGCGCTGTACCGCAAGAGAGGGGAATATGAAAAAAGGGAAAGTCAACCACACTTTCATTCATCCCAGACTTTACCCGGGTAAACGATGCCCTCAACCATCTGCTATTTGTCCAACAAGAAGCCAGAGATATATTAAATCACTAGTTGTGCAGCCACCACAGGACTGATAGAGAACGTACTGTCTCTCCTGTGAGTCACGTCTTTTAGATGGTCGGGGGTGAAGGTCGTCTGATGCTTCCACATGCCCGCTTCCAACACTTACAACATGGAATAATTGTGTTTAAATGCCAGAGACGTACTGATGCCCCTGACATTGTGAGCTCTGGGTCTATGAGCTGGAGAAGGGTCAGATTTCAGAGGACAGTTAATGACCTTGCGGATACATGTCGAAATGGTGTTCTTAGTGACACTTGATTCTACCCGAACTAACGAACAACGCTGCTAGTCAGGGCAGGGTTGCTGCCGTCCATTTAAGATATCTCAAAATCCTCACTGGATATAGTAACAATTGATCTGGGTCATTGGGTACAGAACGTAGATTCTTAATCTGAAAGGGTCCAAATCTAGGGTCCAGTACCCCCCGATTTTGAGTCTTTGCAATAAACTCTGGGACGTAGCCGAGTGTCGCCTCTCCCCATCCCCTTGAATGGGTGATGTCATATGAGAGACCATAAAGTTCGCTAACTCTCTTTGCTGTTACTAAAGCAAGTAGGAATGTCGTCTTCAAAGTGGGATTACTGTCTGTTGCATGGCGTAATGGTTCGTAGGAAGGTCCCTTCAAGGATCTCAAGACGCGAACCACGTTCCAAAGAGGAGGTCTTCTCACTGACTGGGGCCAAATGATCTCATTCATAACTCTGTAGGAGTAAGGAAAGCTCCAACAAAGAGGAGAGGTTTACTCCTTTCAACCTAAAGGCTAGGCTTAAGGCTGAGAGATAGCCTTTCACCGCCGAAACCGAAAGGAGTTTTTCCTCCAGAAGGTATACAAGAAACTCAACTATTACTGGAATAGTGGCATCAAGGAGAGAGATACCCCTTCCACAACGCCAACCACAGAAGACTGTCCACTTTTCTTGGTATACAGAGGCTGAGGACTTCCCCAAATAACCAAACATTCTTTTTGCAACCTATTGCATGAAGCCTCTCAGGGAGAGATGCTGGATAGCTCCGGGCGTGAAGCCGTAGACACAAGACGACCTTGTTCAAGATGTTTGCGTGGGGTTATTTGATTATATCTGATCGGGGAGGAAGTTCTCTTGAGAGATTTACTACGAGTTGCAGAAGGTCTGGGAACCATTCTGCATGATGCCATAGCGGAGCTATGAGGGTCATCATCAATTTGCTGGGTGCTCTGGTCTTGTTGAACACTCTTGTCATCTGACAGAATGGAGGAAAGGCGTACATGTCAATGTTATCCCACCATTGTTGGAATGCATCCTGCCATAGAGTCTAAGGGTCCGAGACTGGGGAGCAGTACAGCGGGAGCCTGAATTTCAGGGACGTTGCAAACAGGTCCATTCTCGGGGAACCCCACAAAGTGAGGACTTTGTTGGCTATCAGAGGATTCAAAGACCATTCAGAGCCCACTATCCGAGTCGCTCTGTTCAAGATTGTCAGCTGGTGTATTCCTCTTGCCCGGAATAAGCAAGCTGATAGGGACAATGAATGATCTGACCATCGTAGAACCTCTACAGCAAGATGACATAGGGGCTGCGAAAAGGTACCACTGTAAGCCACCACTGTGGTGTTGTCACTTATCAACACCACAGAGTGGCCCGCCAGCAACTCGTGGACTGATGGAGAGCTACAAAGGCTGCTCTTATCTCCAAGAGATTTATGTGCCGATACCTTTCGGACTCTGACCATAGGTCAGAGGCCATTTAATGCAGCAAGTGGGGGGCCCATCTTTCTTTTGATGCGTCTGTGTAGAGCAACAAGTTCGGAGGAGGGACGAGAAGATCTTGGCCATTGCAAAGGTTTTCCTCTGCCACCCACCATAGCACGTCCGTCACTTGGTCCTGTGCAATAGGAACTAGTGTCCACGAAGTCAAAGTGTTGGTTCCATGAGGACTTCAGCTGCCATTGCAGGGATCCGAACCGAAGGCGGCCATTGGGAACTAGACGGAGTAGGGAGGTTAGATGGCCTAGGAGACGCAACCACTATCAGGCTGGTTGATCTTCCCATCTGAGGAAGGGTCTTGCCACTTCTCTCAGCCTGTGTACTCTGTCATCTGATGGAAAAACCTTTGGTCGGCTGGTGTCTATAGTCATACCGAGATAAATCACTTTCTGAGACAGGAAGCACAGATGACTTTCGAGATCCCCAGATCCTGAAAAAACTATAGAAGCATGTCTCGGTGATGAAGAAGGGTCATCTCCGAGTTTGCTAGAATCAGCCAATTGTCAAGGTATCTTAGGAGATGAATGGCGTTCTGTGAGCCCAAGATGACAGCAGGGCGAACACTCTGGTAAAGACCTGAGGTGCTGTTGCGAGACCGAAGCAGAGAACTTTGAACTGGTACCTTTTGTTATCATGTATGAATCTGAGATACTTCCTTGAAGACGGACGGATTGGGTTCTGGAACTATGCATCCTGGAGATCCAATGTGCATATGAAGTCCTTTTGGTCTTACAGCCTGGATGACAATGTTTGCCGTCTCCATCCTGAACAGAGTCTGTTGAACAAACTTGTTCAGGGTCAAGAGATCTATGATTAGTCTCCAGATGCCTTTTCACAAGAGTCGACTGCAGAAGCCTGGAGACCCGTCTAGGACCTCTTGGAGAGTGCCCTTCTGCAGCATGGTCTAGACTTCAGCCCAAAGAGGCAACTCCTTTACGGATCCCTTCATCTAGAAGCTTAATGGAATTGGATCCCGAGTCAGAGGAGGGAGAGATTAACAGGATACGATACCTTACGCCGATCACCTTGATCGTCCAGGGACCCGCCCTGTGATACTGCCACCTCTGCCAGAGGTGTTACAGGCATCCTCCCACTAGTAATCTGGTATGAAGGACTTATTCCCTTTCTTCTCCTTGGCCTGAAAGTGACACTTAGTCACCTTAGATGGTCCAGAAGACCTCTAGGTCGATATATTAGAGGTGCTGGGCTGATTCCTGGAAGGCCGAGGAGCCCTTCCATAGGGCCAGGAAGTCATAGGTCGAGCCAAAAAGCAGCCTGCATGGCGTAATACGCCGATCACTTTGATCGTCCAGGGCCTGCCCTATGATGCTGCCACCTCTACCATAGGTGTTGCATGCATCCTCCCACTGGTAATCTGGTATGAGGATTGCCCTCTTTAGCGGGAGCGACCACATCACCCGCTCCCTCTACCTCCTTTCTTTCCTCTGAAGGACATATTCCTATTCTTCTCCTTAGCCTGAAAGTGACACTTTGTCACCTTAGATGGTCCAGAAGACCTCGAGATCGAGAGATTAGAGGTGATGGACTGATTCCTGGAAGGCTGAGGAGCCCTCCCATAGGGCCAGGAAGTCATGGCCCTCTGGAGAAGGGAATACTTGGAGGATTTTCTCCACCTATCAGCTGCCCTTTTCTATCTCTTCTAGATCGAAGAGTGACGATCCCTCCAGGGTAGAATTTCTCAAGCGCGTCACCTCCACTTTCACCACGTGCCTGCAGAATCTTCAGATTACTGTATCCTAACGTTAGAGGATAGTATTCGCCCACAAGTTGACTGCATGGTACAACAGGAACTCCAGCGTACAGATACCGGACAAAAGGAAAGACTCCAGAGACTTTCTTGTGGACTCTTAGACAAATCTTTGGAGCGCACAATATGGCCTAACGACCCAAACCATAGGTTCAGCCACAAATCAGCCTGCGCGGTGTAATACGAGCCTCTTTCTATGATGAGTTCGTAAGCCGAAAACGAAGCTCTTCATGAAAAGAGTCCGAGTCAGGAGACCCCTAGTAAGGGATTCTTCTAAGGGGTCGAGAGTCAGAGAAGAAAGAGGTATGTTCTCGTTCTTATAATACTTCCTTTGAAGTACAAATGGAAGTGGGAGAGATCTTGGTAAGGACCCTGCTCTTAAGGTTAGACTAGGGCAAGACTGCACTGGTCTTAGGGGTCTCTGCATTCCAAAGAGTTGGTCCAGAACCATTTCCTTACCTTCCTGGGAGGTAGTATCAGTGTCAGACAGCTTGTTGATAATCCTCATACTAGCCAGGACCTGCCAGAAGGTGTGCTCCGACTATTTGCGCTCTTGCACAGAGTGGATGTTCGGGCTTGGTGCCCTTGGAAGATATTCCTCGCCCATTTCCACAAAATCATCTACCGCTAAGCTCTCATCCATAGGAGCCTCGGTTAGGTCAAGGTCAACAACGGGAACACAAGAGGGACCCACGTCAGGGGATCTTCTATCCACCTCCGGTCTCTGAGCCTCCCTTGCCCTAGCGTTCTTAGGAACCGTTTTTGAGTCCTTCAACTCCTGAGGAGGAGGAAAATACTCTTCCAGGATGGAAAGGTTTGGAAGAGCCTGCAGTTCCTTAGACACGCTAGTCTCAGGGATACAGGATTGCTCCTCTGTCAGTGGTTTGAACACTGGACATTGGTCCAAAGGAACAATCTCAATCTGTTGAGGCTGAAAGGGATGGACGGAAATCTCCCTGGGCAAGTCAAGATCCCTACTCATGCGGGGTTGGATGAGGTCCATGTTTCATCATCCTCCTCTGCTTAGTTGTCAGCCTGTCCCCTGCACAAATAGGGGTTAGAGGGAGTCGCTCCAGAGCATGCCCGTTAAACAGAGGGCACCCTCTCCTTGGCACTGGATCTGGTTGGAGAAGTCCGTTGTGCTTTGGAAGCTGCACTGCCCTGCACTTCCTCCAGGGGTCATAAGGGGCACCAGACAGACACTTCCCCAACGCCAAACTCTCCAAAGGTATCAGAGGGGTAAACTTGGACTGAACCTGCCGAGGCTAAGGTGGGGCTCGAGGAAACTACCCAACAAGGACTTTTGCAGGTTCGACACGTGACATACCACGAAGAAAGCTCACCTCCCTTCCACAAGTATGGAGTTTCCTTCGGGAGTCCGGGAGGAGATGAACGCCTCTTGGTCGGATGGCGTTTGGGTGCCTCAGATGCTTTGGGAGGCAGTCTCTGGGGCATAAGGAGGCCCTCTTTAGTTGGTCTAAGAGGCAAATTGGGACAGATGGGAACATTCGCGAACTTATCTGGAGGTTCCTTGAACCCTCAGGGAAGGGAATCGGCCTACCGGTAGAAGTAACTTCTATGAAGGTCGTTGGCAGAGGTGTTGGATCTATGATCCCTCATGAATTCAGGACCCCAGTGCGTGAATTACGCCTGTGATCGGCCGATTCACGAGTAGAATCACGAGGTTCGCACGTCAACAGTCGTGATTCACGTGTTAAAAGGCGTGAAGAGAAGTGCCCGTTTCCCGGGCAACTGGAGATGATCGGGAGGGAGAAGTCCATACGAGCTCCTGTGGCTCTGGAGGGTCACTAATGCTTAGTAGAGGTGAAGGAAGGAGCCTCAGAACCGAGGCAACTTCAAGCGTTGGGTAACACTGCGCTGGAACACGTTGGTAAGCGTTGCATGGGTAATCGCTTTACAAAAGCACCCCAGGTCGCAAAGGGTGCAGAGGGTAGCTTAACAGGATGCTTCTCAGAGAAGTCAGTGGGAGGTACTTGTCCAGTCATAAGTCGTTGCGGAGAATTTCGAGCTGTAGAGCACCGCGTGGATGTTGAGCACGAGCGCCTACGTCTCCCTTGTGAAGAGGAAAGCCTAGATCGTGATCGATACCGTCCGGTCCGAGATCTTGAATGTCCTGTTCATAATCGTGAGCGTCTTGCTTGTAATAGTGAGCGTCTTGCTCGTAATCGTGAGCGTCTTGCTCGCAATTGTGAGCGTTGCCCTTGTAATCGTGAGCATCGCCCTCATGAGCGTTGCCCTCGTGATCGTCGCCCTTGTGATCGTGAGTGTCACCCTCGTGATCGTCAGTGTTGAGATCGCGAACACGAACGTCCAGACCTCTATCTAGTGTTTAGCTTGTGATCGTGAGCGTCTAGCTCATGATCGTGAGCTTTTAGCTCAAGATATAAAACTCCTCCTAGATGAAGAGCGCCGAGAACGTGATAACCTGCAGTCTCATGAGCGTGAAGCTCTAGAGTTAGAACGCCCACTAGATGAAGAGCGCCGAGACCCTGATAACCTTCGGTCTCGTGAACATGAAGCTCTAGAGTGAGAACGCCTTAGAGAGAAAGAGCGCCGAGATTGTGATGACCTGCGATCTCTTAGATGATCTTCAGATTGTTGGGAACAACGTCCTAATGAAGACCGTCCAGAAGGACGAGAAGATGGAGAGTCTCGTCCCTGCGATCGGTGAGCAAATGGAACGCTGGCCACTTGAAAATCATTTACGTCCACAGCAGACAAGGGTTAGCACGCGAGCTGGAACCATTCCTGTGGAAAGAAAAAAAAGGCTGCAGGTTAGGTGAGGACGATGTCCCGGATGGCGAGAGGACTCGTCGTCAGCAGGAGGCCATTGGAGGGGCGGACGGGAACTATCATCTCGTCCGAACTTGAAAGGGCTTGGAGAGGGCGAAAGATGGACCTCGTAAACGTCCAAGGCGAAAGATGTAGAAGCCACTGGCAAAGTCCTTCCTAGCACCATGCTGAAGGAGTTGCAATAGCACTTCCTTCGAAGGAGGAGCAGAAACCACAGAGACGGCCACGCCTGCAACACATCTGCAAGTGGAAATGACTCCCTGGTGGCTTGAGATGAAGTTGCCTCACTAGGGGAAGCAACAACCACCCCCTATCCCGAGATTGCCAAGGAGTTAGATGGTCTGTGCTCTTACTCGAGCGACCCATGGAGGAAGGCAAGCGAGCAGGAGCTTCGAGAAGATATCTAGGAGGGCGCCAAGAAGCTCACATTCTTTTCGCCCTTATGGAAGACCCTGGGGGGAAAAGATCACACTTAGCTTTCTTCTTCCTGCGACGTCCAAGTCTCTCCCACTGAGAGGCATGCCAATCTCTACACTTGTCACAGGGTGAGCCCTGCTCACAGCAACACCCCCTACAGGTTGGGCACACTGAGTGCAGGTCAGTCTCAACCAACAACATGAAGGGCGACGCTCACATCCAGGACAAGTCCGCATGGGAACATCAAGGAAGAAGCACAGTCACACCTGAAGAGAAATATAAACATAAAAGCAAGTTTGATAAAATGGCTAAGCCTTGAGGAGGAGAGAGCAGAGATGTAAGATCTCTACCAGCCAAAAGAAAAAAGTGATGTGGTTCACTGATCAGTGAGTAAATATAGGTGGCTGGGTAACCCCCAGCCAAACCCTACCTACCTACTACAGTGATAAGTTGGGGTTGCCACCTTTCATATAAAGTCTAATGGCTACCTTCAAGCTTCATCGAAACAATATCCACATATATAATGTAAGTTTTGTAAGTGTGGGAACAAAAATACATTTCCAAATATGGTGTGCTGTACAGCTACAAATAATTTATAAATAATTTTACCAAAAGGAAGTACTTTGTGTGAAACTTACCTCCAACATCAATGTGATGTTTCCATGAAAGACCAGAACGAGGAGCAATCCTGCCATAACATCCTTCGGGCAAATCAATTTGGAGATCTGTTCTAATTAAAGCTTTACCTTCTGCAGGAATAACTTCATCATAGGCACTGTAATGTCAATAAAGAAACAGTTTACATAAGCTAATGTCTTTAAAAAAAAAATTTTGAAATTTAGAAGTGCTCGAGTAGTAATAATGAATTTATACAACATAGTACAGTATACTGTACATAATTTACATTAGCATTATTTTTACACTCAAAATGTATAATCATACTTTACTGGTAATACTTCAGAATTCTTTCTTACAACAAAAATAGTGGTACCAGTACTGCTACAAGATGCAAGACCATTGATGGAAAAAAAAAGAAATTTCAAAGTAAATAGTATTTTTCCTAACTGTATAAACCTTGAGCAATTCACTAAGGATACATATTTCAGCAATACCTGAAACTAGCCATAAAACTTTACCGAGATATATTGACCCTCCACTAGTAAGCAGGGGTAGCAGGGAGGGGGTTGCAAACTCACATACAAACTGGTGATATGACATCACTTTTTTATTGCAGGGAGGCCTTGCTAAACATACACCAAATAGTTTGCCCTTTTCTTTACACATTCACCTCCGCCTTCATACACCTGACAACATTGAGATTACAAAACCATTCTTTTTCACAAAAGTGTTAACTACAGTACTGTACTATAGTTGTTCATTAGCTATTTTCCTCTTGGTAAGGGTAGAAGAGATTCTTTAGCTATGGCAAGCCGCTCTTCTAGGAGATGGACACTCCAAAATCAAACTATTGTTTTCTAGTCTTGTGGCATGATAAGTAAAGAAATTTGAATAAAATGTTATTTTCATTAGTAAAATAAATTTTTGAATATACTTACCCGGTGATCATATAGCTGTCAGCTCTGCTGCCCGACAGAAAAACCTAAGGACAAAATACGCCAGCGATCGCTATACAGGTGGGGGTGTACATCAACTGCGCCATCTGTCGAGCAGGTACTCAAGTACTCCATGTCAACACAGAACCAATTTTCTCCTCGGCCCACTGGGTCTCTATTGGGGAGGAAGGGATGGTCCTTTAATCTATGATCACCGGGTAAGTATATTCAAAAATTTATTTTACTAATGAAAATAACATTTTTCAATATTAAACTTAGCCGGTGATCATATAGCTGATTCACACCCAGGGGGGTGGGTAGAGACCAGCATTACATGTTGACATTATTATGAGCTAAGTATTTTGTATTTCATTTTAGCAGTTATTCAAAATAACAAACATAAAATAAATAAGTACCTGGTAAGGAAGTCGACTTGAACAATTACTCTGCCTTTTTAAGTACGTCTTCCTTACTGAGCCTCGCGATCCTCATAGGATGCTGAGCGACTCCTAGGAGCTGAAGTATGAAGGGTTGCAACCCATACTAAAGGACCTCATCAAAACCTCTAATCTAGGCGCTTCTCAAGAAATGACTTTGACCACCCGCCAAATCAAGTAGGATGCGAAAGGCTTCTTAGCCTTCCGGACAACCCAAAAACAATAATAAAACATTTCAAGAGAAAGATTAAAAAAGGTTATGGAATTAGGGAATTGTAGTGGTTGAGCCCTCACCCACTACTGCACTCGTTGCTACGAATGGTCCCAGAGTGTAGCAGTTCTCGTAAAGAGACTGGACATTCTTAAGATAAAAAGACGCGAACACTGATTTGCTTTTCCAATAGGTTGCGTCGAATATACTTTGCAGAGATCTATTTTGTTTAAAGGCCACGGAAGTTGCGACAGCTCTAACTTCATGTGTCCTTACCTTCAGCAAAGCTTGGTCTTCCTCATTCAGATGGGAATGAGCTTCTCGTATTAACAGTCTGATAAAATAGGATAAAGCATTCTTTGACATAGGCAAAGATGGATTCTTAACTGAACACCATAAAGCTTCAGACGGGCCTCGTAAAGGTTTTTAAATAGAACTTAAGAGCTCTTACAGGACATAAGACTCTTTCTAGTTCATTTCCAACCATACGATAAGTTTGGAATATCGAACGATATTGGTCAAGGCCGAGAAGGCAGCTCGTGTTTGGCTAGAAAACCAAGTTGTAGAACATGTAGCCGTTTCGGATGAGAATCCGATGTTCTTGCTGAAGGCATGAATCTCACTGACTCTTTTAGCTGTGGCTAAGCATATCAGGAAAAGTGTCTTAAAGGTGAGATCTTTCAGGGAGGCTGATTGTAGCGGTTCGAACCTGTCTGACATAAGGAATCTTAGTACCACGTCTAAATTCCAACCAGGTGTAACCAAACGACGCTCCTTCGTGGTCTCAAAAGACTTAAGGAGGTCCAGTAGATCTTTATTATTGGAAAGATCTAAGCCTCTGTGACGGAAGACAGATGCCAACATGCTTCTGTAACCCTTGATAGTGGGAGCTGAAAGAGATCGTTCTTTCCTCAGATATAAGAGAAAGTCAGCTATTTGAGTTACAGAGGTACTGGTCGAGGATACGGATACTGACTTGCACCAGTTTCGGAAGATTTCCCACTTCGATTGGTAGACTCTAAGGGTGGATGTTCTCCTTGCTCTAGCAATCGCTCTGGTTGCCTCCTTCGAAAAGCCTCTAGCTCTCGAGAGTCTTTCGATAGTATGAAGGCAGTCAGACGAAGAGCGTGGAAGCCTTGGTGTACCTTCTTTACGCGTGGCTGACGTAGAAGGTCCACCCTTAGGGGAAGTGTTCTGGGAACGTCTACTAGCCATCGAAGTACCTCGGTGAGCCATTCTCTCGCGGGCCAGAGGGAAGCAACTAGCGTCAACCTTGTCCCTTCGTGAGAGGCGAACTTCTGCAGTACCTTGTTGACAATCTTGAACGGAGGGAATGCATATAGATCTAGATGTGACCAATCTAGTAGAAAGGCATCTATATGAACTGCTGCTGGGTCCGGGATTGGTGAGCAAACTATTGGGAGCCTCTTGGTCATCGAGGTTGCGAAGAGATCTATGGTTGGCTGGCCCCAGGTGGCCCAAAGTCTCTTGCATACATCCTTGTGGAGGGTCCATTCTGTTGGAATTATTTGTTCCTTCCGACTGAGACAATCTGCCATGACATTCAAGTTGCCTTGGATGAACCTCGTTACTAGTGAAATGTCTAGACCTTTTGACCAGGTGAGGAGGTCCCTTGCGATCTCGTACCATGTCAGAGAGTAGGTCCCTCCTTGCTTGGAGAAGCACGCCAAAGCCGTGGTGTTGTCCGAGTTCACCTCCACCACTTTGCCTTGAAGGAGAGACCTGAAGCTTTTCCAGGTCAGACGTACTGCCAGTAGCTTCTTGCAGTTGAAATGCATTGTCCTTTGACTCGAGTTCCATAATCCCGAGCATTCCCTACCGTCTAATGTCGCACCCCAGCCTACGTCCGATGCGTCCGAGAAGAGAACGTGGTTGGGAGTCTGAACAGTCAGGGGAAGACCCTCTCTAAGGTTGATATAGTCCTTTCACCAAGTCAGACCAGACTTTATCTTACCGGAAACCGGGATCGAGACCGCTTCTAGCGTCTTGTCCTTTTCCAGTGAAAAGCTAGATGGTATAGAAGAGGACGGAGGTGTAGTCTTCCTAGTGACACAAATTGATCCACGGATGACAGTGTCCTTACCAGACTCATCCACAGCCTGACTGGGCAGCGTTCCTTCTTCAGCATCTTCTGGATGGATAGCAGGGCTGGGGGTTGATAGTCTTGTTCAGCAACGTCCTCATCAGAGGGTTCCTCATCCGAAACTGATGAGGAAACGGCAACGGAGTGGGCAACGTCTGACTCGCTGAATCCGGTCGCACTGGTGGATGCGTGACGGAGCCGGACGCAATATCATGGTACTGCTGCACAGTCTGTGAACTGTCAACAACCATGGGTGCGCGAGGAAGTACAGCGTCAACCCGAAACTGTCTAGACTGTCTGGGTTGTGCAGTCAACACCCTACCGGGTTGCTGAGGTTGACGCACTGCGTCACAACAAGTCACCTCTGCTGGTTGTTGAACGTCTTCCTAGTGAAACACTGAACGTCAACAACCACCTCCGAGCGTCGCTTAACTTCAACGTGCGACTGGCAACCCACACTGGGTCGCATCGGTGGAGGAACCACCTCAACTGGCAGACGCGAGTAGGATACCTCAGCGTCAACAGGGCGCACAACTAACCGGTTGGAAGGTTGTTGGCCAGAAGGTTCTTCTCCGTATTAAGTCCTCTATCAGGACACAAGCTTGGACTGCATGTCTTGCAGCAAAGCCCATTTAGGGTCTACGGGAGCAGGTGTGGCAACAGACGGGGTTAGCGACTGAGGCGGAACCATTTACCATCCCTGGAAGCCTTGTTATGTGTGACATAAAAGTACAGCAAAACTTCAAAGGCTCGACAAAATTTGAGAAGTTGACCTGTAAACAACTTGGAGCGTCTCCTGGCTAGGCGCCAGGGCGAGTCTACCAGAATTGAGAAGTCTACCTGGGCAGAGGCATGAACTCCCAAGCAGAGAACTTCTCTCGTGTCCTATCAGACTCTCGCTCTATAAGCCAGTTTAAAAGAAGGGAAATCAAAGGCTGTATCCCTAAAACTCCTCCTGGTGCAAAAACCAGTCGCCTAGCCAACGTAACGCTCTCTAGGAGAGCGAGAGAGCACTAGCTTAACAACAACGGCTTCGAAGTAGCTAGGCCTAGTGTAAGTTCTGACGTTAGGCGAACGAGGAGCAGCAGTTACAAGATCCGGACGAAGATCCTTAAAAAATCATCATGATTTAATTAAAGTCCATAGGAGGCTAAGCAGCTTAAGGCTCCTCTCCAAATGACAGAGTCCTCAAAGGAATATCAGTAGGAGGGAGAACAGCACTTTCTCATCTACAGGAACCTTGTCCGAGAAAAGCTAGGTTATCTCAGTGAGGGTCTCACTGGTGCATTAGCAGCAGACCAGAAGGCAACGTTATGTAACTGCTTGACAGTCTGTGAACTGTCAAAAACTGAACTGTCAACCACAACAGGTGCGAGAGGACATACAGCACTGGTGCATTAGTAGCAGACCAGAAGGCAACGTCATGTAACTGCTTGACAGTCTGTGAGCTGGCAACAACCATAGCTGTGTGGGGAAGCCTCTACTCCTGACTGACTAGTCTGCTGCGGGAGAGTAGCGGTAACCACAGTGGGTTGCGGAGGTTGAAGCACAGCGTCAAAACAAAGCAACTTAACTCCACCCTCCTGTTGTTGTGGTAACTCGCGAACGTCAACGGAGGGTAGCGTGCGTCTGTGAACGTCAACGTGCGGCTGGCAGGGTACACTGCGCATGGGTGGTGGAACTCTCACAGGCGGAGTGCGGGAGCAGGTAGCGTCAGCGTCTACTGTACGCACAACCGTGGTTGGTTGTAGGCTAACGGGTGCAGCGTCAACCTTCTCCGCACGATACTCCTGCATAAAAGATGCTAACTGTGTCTGCATAGACTGTAGCAAAGACCACTTAGGGTCTACAGCAGAAGGTGCGGCAACAGACGGTGTTACTGCCTGTTGCGGTACCGCTTTACCTCTCTTAGGAGGTGTGCAGTCATCGGAAGACTGCAGCGAGTCCGAACTGACCCAGTGGCTACACCTGGGCCGTTGGACTTGCGCGGAAGGGACCGACTTGCGCTTAATAAGCTGCGAGACCTTGGTCCAAGGTTTCTTACGAGAAACCTCTTCCGCAGACGAGAAGTAAATGGGCTCTCTCGTCTTTGTGTGGGTGGGGCGATCTTGGGTAGATACGCCCGAAACCACGGAGGGAAAAACGTCTGTTCGTTGATCAAGGCCTGACGAACCCATAAGTCGTTCGACATTACTTCTCCCCTGGGCTTGGGAGCTTGCAAGAGGTCCCGGACTAGGTGAACGACAGGCACGAACAGACGAACCCTCGGACGCAACACTGTAACACTTTGCGCATATCACTTTATCACTTCGATTTTCTGTTTTGCACTTATTTCACTGAAATCGAAACTTTTACTGATTTCTACCTGAAACACGCAATCCTACCCTTCATTAAAAGGTAGTAATTGCGAAAACAGTCGTATAATGCAACAGAAAACATATATAAAGATAAAGAATTCAGTGGCTGGGAAAGAGACTAAACACTAGTTCAAATAAACTACGTTTACAATCTCTCACCGCACATAGCCTGGGGACAAGAATAAAACCCTAGAAACGTTTTACCTTCTTCCCCGTACAGCGACTAGGGAGGAGAGTAAAACGAGAACGTTACCCGCTTGAACGAAACGTTTTTTTTTTTTTTTTTTTTTTTCTCCTCTCTCTCCCTCCGTCTCTATCTCTCTCTCTCTTTCTCTCTTGATTTCGCACCTGAGAGAAGAGCCCAATTATATATCGTCAAAACATGTTATTTGGCTAAAGGAAAAAACTGAAAGGTTTTCCAAATAAAAAGTTCCTTTAATTTAGAATCTAAACCATTTAAGCTAAGAAAGAATGAACGAAACGTCAGAATCGGTTTACTCTTACTGCAAAGTGAAACCGTGATACACTCTCTCTCTATCGTAACGATAGAGCGCATGTTGAACGTCCTGAACGTCAACAACTGCGTAGTCTAAAAAACTAAACGTTAGTTCATCTTTGAAAACAGTACGAGACTATCAAAGAAATTCTTTCATAAAACATTAAATTTAAAAAGTTTTAAATTCTTTAAAGGTTAAATACGATATAACGGGCTCAACGTTGATTAACTTCGGTTCCAAGTTAGGACCGCCTACTATCAGGAAAGGTTGCATATAAACAAAACATAAAAATTTATTTTTATATGTTTATAATAAATGGAAAGTTAATCGAAGAGGCCTAAGAAAGGCGGAGAGATATAAAATATATACAGTAGATCTATAACGTGTTAAGCAAAATTACTAAAAACCTAAACACACTTCCGTCTAAGGGAAGGGTCGGCCATTTAAAAGTGAAAGAGAGTCCATACTCTCTTTGTCACCATAATTAAATCTATCCAAAACGAGTTCAAGTTTTGAGATGAAGATAAAACCCCTGCATAGCGAAAGCTCAAAACTGGAATAGTGTACTTCACCAAATAGTTGTGAAAACAAATCCAGTTAGTAACAGCGTATTTAGTAGGTCTTGCCAGTGGCACGACAGAGAGAAAATTGGTTCTGTGTTGACATGGAGTACTTGAGTACCTGCTCGACAGATGGCGCAGTTGATGTACACCCCCACCTGTATAGCGATCGCTGGCGTATTTTGTCCTTAGGTTTTTCTGTCGGGCAGCAGAGCTGACAGCTATATGATCACCGGCTAAGTTTAATATTGAAAATTATGGATATGCTGTTAACATTAACTTGAGTCTGTTAAGAAGCAGGGCACAAGGTTAGTGACCTTTGAACCCGACACCCCGATACTGAGAGTCTGTAGCAAACGACTTGCGCCTGAAAAGTGCGAGTACGCATAAAAAAAAACTCTGAGCCTTCTGTATTCCCACAGGTAACCATTGGAGGAGGAGAAGGGGGAGGTTTGCAATGCCAGCCGAACCTTGTGTCATCCGGCCTGCCACCTAGACCAGGGGTACTTACAGCCCCCTCACTAAGAGGCATTCCATATAAGTCATGAACATGATGGATGTAGTCAGTTGAATTGAGAGGTAGGCCAGACATACCAAAGTCCTGACACTCCGTAATCAAAGAACTATGGGATTTTATGTTGCTTAACTTCAATGTCCCCTCTCTTTGATAGTAACTTGATTAACTTTGAAACTGTTCATTTTTATCAGAAGACAGAGAATCTCGAGCACTTCAGTACAGTAAGACTTATTGAGATGTTCCTAGTTTAAGGAAACCGATTATCCATTATTCGAAAATAGATTGAAGAAATTTATGTGGCCTGTGCTCAATTATGTCCACTACTTTAAAAAAATAAATGTATTGCTAATCAGTTTAACCACTGTCTATTTACCCGTTTCCAATTATTTCTATGTAAAGTTAACATTGAACGCTTGCTGCATAAAGCCTCTATGAGAGATGCTGGGTGGTCTTCAGATGTGAAGACAAAGAAAAGCTACTGCCTTATGAAAGATATTCACGTGTGGTTGTCTGAGTAGATCTTGTCATGGAGGGAGTACTCTTGGAAGCTCTATCAGGAGCTGCAGAAGGTACAGAACCACTGCATGATGCCATAGCAAAGCTATAAGTCACGAATAGGTTGTTGGATGCTTTGGTCTTGTTGAGCGCCCTTTGCATCTCATCTCTAAGTACGTTTCGGACTCAGACCATAGCCCTGAGGTCATGTGGTGTAGCACGTGAGCCCCCCACCCTTCTTTTGATGCGTCTATATAGAGGATCAAATCTGGGGGAGGGAAGAGGTCTGTCCCCTTTGCAGATGTTCTCCTCCATCACCCACCACCGAAGATTCCTTCTTTGTTCCTGTCCCATAGGGACTAATGTATCCAGAGAGCCGGTGTTGGCTCCACCTGGATTTCAGCCGCACCAGGAGAGATCGGATCCTGATGCGGCTGTTGGGCACTAAACGGACCAGGGATGTTAGATGACCTTGCAGACACAACTACTGTTAGGCTGGAAGCTCTTCTCATCACAAGAAGGGGCTTACAACCTCCCTCAGCCTGCTTTCTCTGTCACCTAATGGAAAAACTTTCTGAAGTGTGGTGTCTATTATCATACCCAGGTATACCAGTCTTGGTGCTGTTTTGGTATGCGATCTCAAAGTCATGCTTTTGCTTTGGTATGCGATCTCCCTTCACTTAACGGCGAAGCAAGAACCATTAGATTTTCAAAAAAAAATATGTACCAGGAATAATTATCAAAGAAATAATATTCAATAATTGATGTTAGACTGCGCAGCTCAACATTACCACTTGCCTGTATCTACGAGGCTTAGTGTTTTTATTTTTCTTAGCGAAGAGAGCGCATGGCGAAGCAAGAACCATTAGATTTTCTATTTTTTTTTTTACCCAATAAAAATATTGAGATCACATACCAAAGCAAAAGAATAATTTCTGAGATCACATCATACATGAGATTTCATACCAAACAGCACCCCAGTCTCTGACACGGAAGGAGTGATGACTTCTCAAGATTTATCGCGATCCCGAGATCTTGACAAAACTTGAGTAGTCTGTCTTAGTGTTGAAGAAGTCGCCATCGAGTCTGTTAGAATCAGCCAATCCTAGGAGACGAATGCTGATCCTGTGAGCCCAAGATGACTCTTGGGCAAACACTTTTGAGTAGACCTGAGGTACAGTGGAAAGGCCAAAACACAGCACTTTGAACTGGTATTGCCCTTTCTCGTGTATGATCCAAAGATGCTTCCTTGAAGACAAATGGATTGGGATCTGGAAGTATGCATCTTTGAGATCCAGTGTTTACACGAAGTCCTGAGGCCTTACTGCTTGGATGACCGTGTCTGCTGTCTCCATCCTGAACGGAGTTTGAAGAACACATTTGTTTAGGGCCAAGCGATCGATGACTAGTCTCCAGCCCCCAGACACCTTTTCACAAGAAAGCTGACTAAAGAAGTCTGAGGAACTGTTGAGGACCTCTTGGTGGATAGGACTGACTGGAGCAGAAGGCAAGAGGTGGGCTTGAACACAGCCAGAGCATCTAGGGAAGAAAGGACTTCAACTACGGAGGAACCAGAAGGAGGACCCCTCCTGGGCCACCTCTAAATAAGTTCCAAGAGCACCTCCTTGGAGGAAGGCCCAGCCACACCCAGTGACAGCCAGACGTCCTCTGTAGGTTGGACAAAGGTGCCACAAGAGTGCCCTTCAGGCCCTGGACAAGTAACAAGTACGCATGAGGAGCATCAAAAGGAACACTCACACCTGAAAGAGAAAAAGTAATGAAAAGCAATTGTTTGCAATGGCCAAGTCTTTGAAAGAGCAGAGAGCGGACACGTCCATTCTCCTTAGGCCAAAAGAAAAAAGTGACTAGGTTTCTCTCCACCCCCCTAACTAGCACTTGGGTGGTTGCCACTTCGCATAAAACTCTTAATGGCTAGTCTTCCAGCTTCACAGAAGGATAATCCCTATTAAATAGCCACAGGTTTATAGTGTCGGAACAAATATATCTACAACACTCCATTCATCATATAGCTGTTCTTGCTCATCTGAAAGTTAGAAAAACTAAAATAATCACCAAATCCTATACGGTACTACTTGCCTAATCCATACGAGCCTGCTTGGAATGTTTAAATATGAGTAAAGGGAGCAATGGCAGAGCAACGATCAATTTAGGGAAGTTACATATTTTAATTTCAAGCCAAACACATGAACCATATACTTATCTAACAAGTTATCATAAGTTTTATGCATTTCTGACCATTACTATTGATGCAAACCAGTCGTTTAGAGTTTCCACATAAAACATCCCTTTTTCCAGTGATCCACCATTATTGTTCTTTAGGGAGGTACTGTATCTTTAAAACAATTCAGTTCCATTTGAAACACAATATGTGTTAGGCAACATATTTTCAATCCATCCCAGGTTGTAGATACCAGTATACAGTATTAGTTTAGGAGCCTTGTATATCAAGTGGCCAGTTCCTCCCCTGTGGATTAAAAATGTACATCTACTGACCTAAACTTACCCACCCTAACCTAACCTAACCTACAAGCGGTGTCCTTACCTACTTACCTAACAGGAGGGGCTAACAGCCCCCTACGACCCCCCCTTACACGCCGTAATCTAAGTTGGCCGTAACCATACATACAAGTGGCTGTTATCATACATACACCCCATAGTTTACATACCCTTAATTTTCTAAAACTCTAAAAGAATAGATAGATAGGCCTTTGAGACTATGTGCGGATGCCTGGGAGATCATTCAGCAAGCATGCACATCTGGTGATCTCTAATGTAAGTTACACTTAGGTAAGTAAAAGTTAGAAGACGTTTGACTACAAAATGGAAGAAAGGAATTAGGAAGTTCAGAGGTAACTTAGAACAATTCTGCTAGGAGCCAATAAACGCTGCCTTGGCCGCCAAGTAATGCCCTCGGTGAACCATGTAAGTTGCACTGACGGCACTACCCCTTTAGAAGAAAATCATCGGCGACCTTAGTAGATACAATAAAGGGAAATTAAGGCTAATAAAGTATATAGAATATTTGCAAAAGAAATCTTCCCATCATGAAGACGGCATCCCAGGTTAGGTTACGAAACGTTAGGACTCGATGTCTACTTGTGCAAGGGGTGAATATTTGCGGGATTGTTTATTGTCCTACAATAAAGTAAAACCTTGGGTTTGGACTAGATCCTACCATGGGCTAAAAAACAGTGTTTAGCACCGGCACCCTGCAATACTTGTGTGTTTATTACCTTTGAAGATCATATCCAGCAGCAAGTTTTGATCCTTTTACAGGATGATGGGCATTTGCTGTCAACTTCTTGAAGCGTAAGACGTGTCTCAGTTCACCTGGCATGGTAAATTTATTCAGAAAATCCGAAGAAAAGATAAAACTTAGGTAAACTGATTAAAATACGAGAGCACGGCTTCTTGGAAGACGTTCACGCGGGAAATGACTAAAGATGCGGTTCAAGAATTTGAATTTTGACGGCAATTGATAAACTTGAGTGACCTTTGTCCTCTGAACTCTGATGTCAACGAACATTTATATGTTGAAAAGAAAGGGTATATGACTCTTAATCACAAAATTCCTTCTCACTATGATATTGATATTTTTCTTATGGCTATTATCCAAATCAAAATCAACTCAAACAAAATATTAGTGTTCGGAGTCTGGAGAACATGGAAGTTAGAACTTATTGCGCATAGATATATTGAACATAGATACTGACGTAATCGGTAATCGCAGTCACAACTTACAAGTGCCATTTTACACACCTGTTACTACAGTATGCCTTCATTCATATTTTTTTTTCTTTATTCAAAGAATACTGTAATTTTAAAATCAATATTGCCCAATTATCGGGTTATAACTGATACAAAGATTAGAAAATGTAAGTTCATTTAGATAAGGTACAGTGATTCCTATGATTCCTAAAATCCACTAGGCCTATTACTGGATCCTTCATACTGTTAGTACTGAATAACAATATACAATCAATTCAAGATACCAAAATCAGAATATCACTATGTTTAGCGACGGAAATGCTGTATTGAGAATCTTTGTAACCAATGAAAGACGATAATAGAGTACTATGAGCATTTAATTATGTTACTATAATTAAGAACAATTATATCTTTAATTACAAAACATCGAATTAAATATATTATCTCTTATGTTTAGTAACTTGATTTTTTTTTATCTTTCTTTCATGGTCCCCAGAACAATTTTTACAAACTACCACCCTTTTTAAACTTAGATTCCTTATCAATATGTACGTATTTTTGAAAGTTGGGACAATTTAGCATATGGTAACTAAAATAAATCATGCTGAGGATAAATAAGTTTAGAAAAGATAAATAAAGATAAAGCATGAAGATAAATCTTCACAACTACCTTTTTGGGGAGATTGTCAAATTACAGTCAACGCCAGTTCCTCAGATTTATCGTATTGTTCAATTCTAGGTCAAATATCCCCAGCAAATTTATGAAGTCACTATAACTGGTCCTTCCTAGATAGATACGTTCTAAATTTGCAAAGTTAAAATCAGCTTCATTAGAAAATTGTAGCTTCGTACTCTGCATTAACTGTAGGCTATCGCACAGCTCAATTTCCTTTCGCATTTTAGTATTTTGTATATGGATATTTTCATTCATCTCCAATAACACATGCAGGGCAAATGCAATCTATTTGTTGTTTTTAGTCACCGAAGACGTCTAGAAAAGGGCTCTCCTTATAATACCAGCCCTAGAGAGTTTCAAACGTGATGAATAAACATTTCCCCTTTTTGTGGCCATGGTTCATTTGCATCCCCAACTGATTTATTCATTTTTTCCCAGTACAATAAATCTAGCTTCATTGAGAAATCATTTTGGTTCACTCAAATCAGAGAGAGATGATGTCAGCTCCTAAAATGAATAATGAAGGTTAAGGAAAAGAACTTGTTAGGATAAATTAGGTCTTCACAAACTTCAAATAAAACCATTGAGAAGAAAATGAGGTTGCTTCTGAACTTGAAGATATTAAACTTGTTGATATGAGGTCTACCTGCAATGACAATATTGTTAGAAATTTTGCTGATGGGAACAATAGAGATAACGCAGTGACTGAAATATAGACAGAACGTTTCAGTAGCCTACAGAACAACACTGAAACAAATAATTATAATCTGAATTGTTTAATATGATGGATGTATGTTACGGGTAATGCGTTAGTTGGCAGAAACTGGTGTCATCTACAGCGAATCCCTATTGTAAAGGAGAGGATAGGGATGCTATAAAAAGCTGCCATAGGTGACACTATCAATATGTCATTTAAAATTTGATCTCAAAATTCGGAGGGCCATTCATGATAATGATATCATATTACAATTGGGTATGTATAACACACACGACATATACCATTTAGTTACTTGTTTTACTATCACAGATATAGATAGTCATATTGAGGAGGATTATGATTGAGTTTGTGGAATTTGTTCCGGTGATTGTGAAACGAAAGAATGCACTTCAGAATTTATCAAGTGCATTAACTGTTTACGATAAAAATAACAGCAAACTGAACATGAGGTGAATTCGAGATGCTGCGAAGCCTTGGATGTAATAATAAAAAAGATTAGCCGCATATGTTGATCATGGAAACAAATGTTAAATTTGGAAATTATTCATCAGAAAGAGAAAATATGAATGAGAGTTTATAACAGATAAGTCTTTGGATACTAACATTGTCTGCGATTATGGTAACTTGGAATTAATTGCTAATGATGTTGATTGTCTTACTATGGTTACAAAGTTTCTCAATTAGAAACGATATTCCTGTTGTATAGACATGACGATATTTTGGTTTTGACAACTTAAATCGAAATACGCAGTGTTGCTAAGTGAACTTCATTTAAGTGTAAAAACTTTGGAAAATAAGTGAGGGTTCTGCAGTGTGAAATTAGAAAAGTAGTCCACAGTGGAAGTATGTAAGACAAGATTATCTGGCATGACGATTTTATAGTACAATCAAATACGCATAAGCTGTACTTGCATTGAGTTTTGCAATTCGCCTGTCCAAAACAAAGGACCACCTATGTATTATTACAGATGGTACAGGGAAATATGTTTGCACTTGTTCATTCATCAAGCTAAATATACCATGATTATCGTGCTAAGTTGTGTAAGACAACTAACACATTTATCAAGTGAGATTGAAGCACTTTCTATTGGCACATCAGTTAATCATTTCAATCCCCACAGTACACCATTCAGTTAAAATATCAGATTTATAGCATTGTAAATACAATAGTACTTCGGTATATAAGTTAAATCCATTCCAGGGGCAAGCTCATAACACAAAATGCTCATATACCAAAATATTTTTTTTCCCACAAGAAATAAAACTAATTCACTAGATGCATTCCACATCTTCATAAATACACAGCTTCATTCATTTTTAAAGATTTGTCATGGCATCTAGTATTAAAACACCTATTATTAAAAATTAATTTATATTGATTATTCACAAAAGAAAATATAAATATTGACCTTGAGGACCTTGGCTGGTGTATGACCAAGGCACCAGTCACCCGTTGAGATACTACCGCTAGAGAGTTATTATGTCCTTTGACTGGCCAGACAGTATTACATTGAATCCCACTCTCTGGTTACGGTTAATTTCAACTTTGCCGACATATATACAATACAGTCTGGCTTATTCCTCTTCCCTCATACACTTGACAACACTGAAATTACCAACAATTCTTCTTCTCTCAATAGGTTAACTACTGCACTGTAATTGATCAGTGGCTACTCTCCTCTTGGTAAGGGTAGAAGAGACTCTAGCTATGATAAGCAGCTCTTCTAGGAGAAGGACACTCTAAAATCAAACCATTGTTCTCTGGTCTTGGGTAGTGCCATGGCCTCTGTACCATGGTCTTCCATTGTTTTGGGTTAGAAATCTCTTGCTTGAGGGTACACTTGGGCACACTATTCTATCTTGTTTCTCTTCCTCTTGTTATTTTCTAGTTTTAATCCTCTCGCTATTTTCAAGTATTTTTTTATAGTTTATATATGAAAGAATTATTTTAATGTTATTATTGTTCTTAAACTTCTCTTGTATTTTTTCCTTATTTCCTTTCCTCACTGGTATATTTTCCCTGTTGGAGCCTTTGGGCTTATTTCATCCTGCTTTTCCAACTAGGGTTGTAGCTTAGCAAATAATAATAATAATAATAATAATAATAATAATAATAAAAATAATAATAATAATAATAATAATAATAATAATAATAATAATAATATTGATAATAATAATAATAATAATAATAATAATAATAATAATAATAATAATACAGGGAGACGAGAGAGGAGGAGGAGGAGGTTACTGCTTGAAAGGAGAATCTTTCTCCATGAGCATTTTAGGTAAAATGTTGGTAGATCTCTCTCATGAACAGCTGAGTTCACTATCACTATCTAAATCACTTTATTTAGTTTTTTTTTCTTTTTGGGGTTGGGAAGCTTTGTCGTCTTCTATTACACTCTTGCATTCAACTTTAACCAGATTCCTATCTAGAGACGACTGTTTTTGTATTTTCTTTAAAATAGTATAAAAAAAAAATGAGACATTGCATTATCCATAAACAGATTCGTTGTTCATCCTACCAAAGTCTTATCTGGGTGATGTGTTTCTACAAAATTTTGCAGGTTTCCCCATATTTGCAACATCTCCCTTATATCACAAAAAGTGAGAGCCTTGTCACTCTGTCTCTCCTCCCTCCTCCTCCTCAGATGAAATCTTCTCTGCCTATTGTTGTTGCTCCTTATGTAACTCCAACATCCCTTCGGTTATTAGCTGCTCACTATATGTACCTCAAGGAGATCGCTGATATCATTCCTGTCCACCTGTAACCCCATTGTCTTGCCCAAGGACACAGTTGCATTGTCAACTGCCTCCTACTGCATGGGTTCGAACCCCTCGAAAATTACATTCTGCAACGCATTCAGGCCACAGTTTCTTCCATGCAGAATTCGGGATTCTCTTGGTGAGCCCTTTCCAGGATTTATCAATGATTTTGTGGAAATGTTCTTTCCAAAACTCTCGAAGGGTGAGCTTAATTGGTCCCTTCAGTGTCATTGAAACATCGCTGAAACATTGCCTTCATGTGCAGGTTTTTTAAATTTCAGATAAACTGCTGATTTGTGGGTTGGAGTACTTTAGTAATGGTGGGCGGCAGTCCTTGATCTTGATAAACTTGAATTCCCCCACCAGGTCATTTGCAATGGCTGGAGGATGACCAGGAATACTGTCCACAAACAAAATACGTGTCCTCCAAGCCTCGTTGTTTGACCTTCGCATGACATTAAGATGCTATTTCTGCACATTATACTTTTTAACAGCTTGTAGACTCTTCCACTGGCATTAGCACAAAACAGTAAGGCTAGATTGTCTTTCATGGGCTTGTGACCAGAAATTGGCTTCTATTTTGCAGTAATGGAGGTCTCCTGTAATGTACATCTTCCTCCAAAATAGACCAGTCTCATCTTAATAAAAAACTTACTACATGTCAGATTCGGAATCCATAATCCTTTGAAATTCAGACACAAATACCTCTACTGCTTTAACATCGGAGTTGACAGCCTCACCATATCACACACCATTATGGTTAAGCTTGTCGCACACTGAGCCGGAACGGAACCGCCGCCGAAGCCACCGAAGCCTCAGAACAGAACAGAAACAATGTCCAGTGCACACACTGAGCCAGAAGCCACAGAACGGAACCGACGCAGAATTTTATATAAACGAAGGAAGTTTTCCTTAATTATAACTAAGTTTTTATTTAATTGATGTTACAATGATTAGATATTCTGTATATCAATCTTTTATCGAATCTGTAAGCCAGATGTTTATATGTTTTCAAAAAAGAAAACAAAAATAATAACAATAATAATAATAATTATTATTATTAATCACCAGAAATTCTTTGTATTAAATCATATGTTCACATCATTGTTATTAAAGTACATTCGTCAAATTTCTGACATCAGCAAAAAAAAAAAAAAGAAAAAAATAATAATAATAATAATAATAATAATAATAATAATAATAATAATAATAATAATAATAATAATAATAATAATAATAATAATAATAATAATAATAATAATAATGATAATAATAATTGTCTTCTCTTCCTTCCCCTGCTTCGTTTGCAGTCTCTTGACACATAATGTTATTCTTAATGTTCATCTATTATCTGTCATTCTTGTTATATATCCTGCCCATTTCCGTTTCTTTTCCTTTTACATTTTTTAAAATATCCTTTGCTTTAGGTTGTTTTTGTATCCATGTTGCTCTTTTTTTCTGTCGCTTAGTGTTAATACCATCATTATTCTTTCCATAGCTCTTTAAACTGTAACTAGCTAATGTTCTAAGGCTTTAGTAAGACTCCAAATTCCTGATGCATAAATACTTTTATTTTTCAGAGAATGGGGCATTTTGATTTTTATAATCTCATTTTGTTTATCAATAGCTCTCCATCCCATGCTTATTATTCTTTTAATTTCGGGCTCATGTCCTGGGGTAACACTTACTGTCTCTCCTAAGTACGTATATTCATTATTTTACTATTTTCTAGAGGTTAGTCGCAACCCCTTATTTGTTGCCTCTACATTTTTATTAAACATTATCTTAGTTTTACTCATATTCGTTTTCCGTCATACGTTTCTGCTTTCTCTATCCAAATCTTCTATTATCTACAATTCCTCCCAAGATTCACGAAATAGAACTATGTCATTTGCAAATCTTAAGTTGTTATGGTATTCCCCATTAATTTTAATTCCTACATTTTCCAATCTAAATTCTTAAAAACTTCTAGACGTGCTGTGAATAATTTAGGAGAGATGGGGTGTTCCGGTCTAACTCCTTTCTCAATCAGAATTTTCACACTATATATAGTTTTAGAACTGCTGTACTTCCCGTTAAAAATATTTTCAGATATACTAACACAAGATTCATCTATTCCCTGTTTTTGAAGGGATTTCATTACTGCCGAAGTTTTGAGAGAATCAAAAGCTTTCTAATAGTCTATAAATGCCATACCCAATGGTTTGTCATACTCTGTTGATTTTTCCATTACCTGGTTAATTGCATGGATATGGTCAGTTGCTGAATACCCACTTCTAATGCCTGCCTGCTATCTTGGTTGATTAAAGAATTTTATGTCTGTCTCCCTTTTTGTAAATCAATGTAATGATAACGTTTTTTTTTCCAAGCAGTAGGTGTAGAACATTCCTGCAAACATTTAGTGTAGAGTTCAGAGAGTTTTACTACTATAAAATCGCTTCTATTTATTATCAAATCAATAGTTAGGCCATCTCCTCTTTCTGCTTTGCCTCTCTTCATGCCTTTAATGCTTTCTTTACTTCTCCTTCTATGACTTTCGGTACTGGCTCAGGTGTTTCATTATTTCTATTGGCAAAGTTATTCATTATATCACTATTGCATAGCATTGTATAAAATCATCTGCAATTTTTACCACTTCATCTACTTGTTGATAATATTTCCATTTTCATCCTTTAAAGTTTAAAGCGAATCTGTTGGTGCCATGTTCCAAGTCTTCTTTTCATTAACTTGATGCTTCTTCCTTTCTTTACTGTTTCCTCAATAATTATTTTGGTCTGATTGTTCTTACGAATATCTTGGGTTTTTAGTTTGTTTATTTTTTGGATATCTCTGCTAATTCTATTTCATTTCTATTAGAGTTTGCCCTCGTTTTCAATCATTTCTTTATTAGTTTTTTTTTGGTCTTTTCTGATAGTTTTCCTTGATCCTGTTTAGGAACTTTTCCACCAATCTCTAGTGCTGATTCTAATACAATTTTTTTCTTTACTTGCTTCCATTCCATCCTATACCATAATTTAAATAAGACAGAATATTGCGAAGAAGTGATTCCTCGAAAGAAAATTAGACAAATTGTTAAGTTTTGCATTTGCCTTTTTTATTTTATCTTCTAATTTTAGCAAAGAGGCTTTCACGTTTACAGGCTTTTAGCAATGTTTATATGAAATAACTATGAAAGTTTCATTAAAACCTAGAAATGATTCTCATTTAACATTAATCTATCTAATCACAAAGAACATTCCATAAATAAATCTTGCACAAAGATTGGGAGAAGTGATAGAGGTATAAATGTCAATGTAATGTTCATAGTCAATGGTTCTAAGAAAGTTTTTATCGCTTGACACACAGGAAATCCTGGCGCACCCCGCTCTGAGGAAGTGCACCCTGTCACACCCTTACTGCACAATGCGTAATCCAATATAATCGTGGGTAGATATGGCATCAGTGGTGGGCGGGGCTACACACAGGAACTCACTGCTCAGTAAGGGCGTGACATGGTCACTTCCCCATAGCGAGATGTGCCAGAAGCTCGTGTGTCCAATTGTTGATGGATCTTAGGTCTTAACCTTTGTGCTACAACTACCGCTCTTCTATCTCAGTAGAATTCTTTATAATTAGCGTGGAAGAAGGATATGGCGTATCCTT
This sequence comes from Palaemon carinicauda, assembly GCF_036898095.1. NCBI lineage: Eukaryota > Metazoa > Arthropoda > Malacostraca > Decapoda > Palaemonidae > Palaemon > Palaemon carinicauda. The sequence continues at coordinate 66,535,375 of NC_090726.1, read as the reverse complement.
CCAAGAGGCCATATCATGACGATCCTTTCCTTGGCGATAGGTTAAAAAACTGACAACAACCCTAGGCGTCTAAGGTGTGACGTGATGACCATGTGCTGCCACCTCAGGAAACGGCTCTCTCTCTCTCTCTCTTCTCTCTCTCTCTCTCTCTCTCTCTCTCTCTCTCTCTCTCTCTCTCTCTCTCTCTCTCTCTCTCTGCCAATTCACTAGAAAAACAAAGACAGGAATTTACAAATAAATAAATATTTGCAGGAATGCTCTATACCTACGGCTTGGAAAAACTTTATCAGTATATTAATTAACTAAAAAAAAACACAAAAGACCTGACAATTTGCCGTCCAATGAGATTACTCTCCGTAATATACAGTATATAAAACATTTACCTAACCTGGTAATTCGAGACGTGAAAAAGATTTATGTGACCTTACAGTATGTTACTAGAGACTAGGGTACTTGTGACAATTTCAATTTTGTTAGAATTAATTGTTTCAGTAAATACAACTTGTTAAAAAAGAATAGCTCATATTCATTTGCTAATATTCTTGTAACATGAAAGGATCGCGGGTTCAAAATTGGCTGTATTTTGTGTCACAACCAATAAAAGGTTGGGAAACCTTGTTTATTAGGTCGGTGTATACATATAGGCTACCTGCTGTCTATGGAGTGTGTTCGGTGTTTTTGATAGGACGTAGAGTAAAAATTGAGATGTCATCACTCTTCATAGAAATTGTGTTATAAGTATCGTTTCATAATTTATTCATAACTTATCTATTTAACCTTGTTATGTATCTTTATGTTTTGCTATTTATCTTTTGCAGTTTATTTTACTTATCCAGTTGTTGTCTTGCAAGCCTGCTGTATAGCAAAAGGCTAGGCCCACTGCCAATAACAATGGAAACTGCTGCATTGCAGTCGGATTATCAAGGCAAAAGTTGGGGCATGCGATCGCAATAACCCTCTGCCAAATTATAGACCATGCCTGATGTGGCAACTGATCCCTTAATGTAGGGATAACAGTGGGAAAGAAGATATATATATATATATATATATATATATATATATATATATATATATATATATATATATATATATATATATATATGTGTATGTATAATATATATATATATATATATATATATATATAAATATGTATATACATACATATATATATATATATATATATATATATATGTATATATATATACATATTTATATATATATATATATATATATATATATATATTTGGACTCAAGCCATGTCGTCCTGATGGAAGTTCCTATAAGTAGCTTCCTAAGGGATATATGTACTACAGTGATATTCCCAGAGAATTTTACCTTTAGGTCTCCAGAATTCTGACTCCCGGCACGAATATCTTTAAATTTTCTCTCAAGGATATTGTATAATATCAGAGGACGTATTCTTGACACGCCACATAGCAATCTACACCCCTAATAGCGTTTACGCTTTGAGGGGAAAAGTGGCAGAATAGAAGGGGAGCCGTATCAAGGTTACCCTAGTTCTCATACTACTATTGAGTATTACAACAGCGCCATATCCAAGATGGCGAACATTCCCAATTTTGTAGCGAATTCGCACAGTGGTGTTCCCTGTTGATCTGATATTTTCGATCGATTTTCAAGGATTATTATTATGCAATCTCCAGCTTCTTTCGCCTCTGGAAAGTTGAGTATTGAATCTTTACAGTATGTGTAATTTACTTCCTGTCTCACAGTGAAATTAGAGTATTTTTTGTGATTAGGAGCTAGGCCTGTTACCGGAGGCACCATGGGCGCTGTCGTTCGTTGGGAATGTGTTATTTAGTTAGTAGAACGACATTCCCGGTTTTAATAGCATTAATAATTTAACTATGAAAGCTATTTAAACATTTTATACTTGTAAAGATATTTATATGCATAATTTTCCTTTTTCTGTGTCGATCGTATATGTCAGAGTTTCGGTGATTTAGGTAACCGAGATCTCACCTTGCCTAGGTAGCCTAACCTAGGCAACATATACTTTCGACATTCCCCGGTTACCCTCGTGTATTGGTTATCAATTCATTGGAGATTGATATCTCCTAGAATTATTATATAACCGATGCTCGTCTCTAATAGAGATTTAAGGGTAATCTCTCATCCCTCTGAGCGTAGCTATAGGCTACAGCCCTAATGGGCCGGCCTTGAATTTTTAATTCAGGCATGACTAGCCTAGGGATTCTCTCTCGTCCCTTAACAGCAGATGGCAATTTTGGGACTCAATCTGAACCTCAGAGTATTTAGTCTTGTGCCGGCAGTCGGCCGGCAGGGTGAATAGTCATTACCCTGTCGGCTAGGCTGCTGGCATTGGAGGCTAGCCCTCCCTAGGCTACACCTGAAGTGGTGGTATGATGCATCCACCTTCTCCCTGTGGCCTAGTGGACTAGTCCTATGCTTGCAAAAACTAGATTGAAGAGTAGTATACTTCTGAGGCCTAGTATGGCGTGGCACTGGAATTCTGTTTCTCCCTTGTTGAGAGGAGGCGGCACTGCTGCTGTCCCCTTAACTGTATTGGCACACCCTAGGCTGGAGAATAGAAGATTCTCCTGCTGCCTGGGATGGCGCCGATACTGAAACAGAATTTCTTCAAGGTGTTTAAGTCCGGCAACATTGCTGGCTCCTATCACACCTAATATAGGACCCTTTTCCTCCCCCTATGTTCTTTTATGATGGCCGAGCCATTATCCTTCTTGAGCCAGCGTCCTGCAACCTTACCATAGCCGGTGGGTTTCCAGGGCTAGCCAGACTCCCTCTCTACAGCCGTTGTACGGCTGCCTGTGGCTATGCTAGCTGCAGGCAGCCATGACAACTGCCGGCAGCAATGACAACTGCCAGCAGCCATGTTGGATGCTGGCGACCATGTGTCTTGCAAACTGCCGGCGGCTATGACGGCTGCCGGCGGCGATGCATGCTGCTGATAGCCATGTCAATTGTCGGCAGCCATGACGGCTGCCGGCGGCTGGCGGCTGCCAGCAGCCATGACGGCTGGCGGCGGCTGGCGGCTGCCAGCAGCCATGACGGCTGCCGGCGGCTGGCGGCTGCCGGCGGCTGGCGGCTGCCAGCAGCCATGATGGCTGTGAGTGGGAAGTCCCTTCTATCACCAAGGTTCTTCAGTTCTCCCTTAGACTGCTAGCCACAAGTTCTATTGTCGGAGTACCGCCACCCAGGCCGGTACAGATAGGTGCTGACTCAGCCGGCAGCACGCCGATTGTACTAGTGCTACCGGAGGCTAGCCTGCCGGCGGTGTATCAGCGGGATCTGCCGGCAATAGTTCTGTGGGTGGATGGAAGCCTGAATGTTACATTCTCCCCTTCCATTTGAACCTTCTTTCTGGAGAAAGGCAGTAAAATTAGACTTTACATCCTTAATTACTGTATTCATACACAGTAATAGGTAGCCTTCACTCCATGCTATCTCTCTCTCTTTTAGCCAGCAGGCTGGATGTGCCGGCAAGAACTAGCTATGCCGGCGACATGCCGGCTGAACTACAGTATATGTTTATACAGGAAGTCAGTATATTTGCAGTATAGGATATACTGCAGATAGAAAAACTACTGTATATATTATACTAGTAGTTATTTCCAATATATCTTGGGTATCCCTACCCGGGTATTTGCTGAGCCCAATCCTATATTGAAAGAATATAATTTCTTCAATATTCTGATTAGAAATCAGTTTTCAGATTACCCTACAATATTAAATATTTTATGGGCTGGGGTGTTACACTCCTAACCCTTAAAGGGTAGAACCCTTATCCTTGAGTCTCCCTAATCAGGAAACTCTATGATATAATATTGTAGGGGGGGCCACAGCAAATAGGTTGGGTTGGATACACAAATATATGTCTTTTATTTTTCCTAGTCCAGTTGGCGTCATGCCAGCTGGACCCTGCCGTCAGATGTTTGCCACGAAGGCAGCACACTGGCTGAACTACATTATATATAATTATACAGTAGCCAGTAATTTGCAACATAGTATATACTGCAAATAGACAACTATAGTATGATTATACAGTAGTTATTTCTAACATATCTTGGGTATCCTTGCGCGAGCTTCTGCTGGTACCGCTCCTATATTGAAAGAATAGTATTTCTTCAATATTATGATTGAAAAATCAGTCATCCTTACCCCCACAGTGTTACGAATGAAAAGGGACAGTGATTTATACAATTCTCTACCCCTAGGGGTTAGAATCCTTTTAGTTGGAGTTCCCTTGATAGAGGAACCTCCTTATAATTAATAATGAGGGGAGGTAACAGCATTTGCTTGCAGGGGATACACAAGTATGTGTCCCCCACTATCCCTTTATAGCTCACTATCCTAAGCTATTTTGTTAAAAGATGACTTTTATATACTGCTTATCAGTGAGATAATCAATTGTATACTCATTTGGTTTTCATTTCTTTACAGGAGGAACACCAGATGACATGTGTTGCAGTCTTCTGCAAGATCAAGAGTAAGTGTTTTTACGGTCATAATACATGCAGGCTTCATGCCCCCTTCAATATTATTTCCGAATCCCTACATTATTGGAACCCGTAGGTTTGCAATGTATGTCGGACTTTAATGTCCGAGGGTTTCGAGAATCCCAAGTCGATAGAGACTAGGGATGCAGCTCGTTACAAATTACGCAACTGGGCGAGAGGTTTCCAGAAAATCTCTACGGGACCTTACCTACCTAATGATAGGATGCGTGAGCTACTATTTCCGAAAGCAAGTAAGGAAATAGTGGTGCCCCAGGCACGATTTACATCTCCCGACTGCCAGATAGCCTTTGGGAAGGAGGGAAGAAAATGCCCACGGGAAGAAGGGGAGAATGTCGTGTCGGAATTATTTCTGTCTATGCTGGCTCTAGAGCCATCGACATCGACATCTTCACCTTCTACCCCTATATTAGATGGAATGGACCAATTATGGACCCAAGTGAAAAATCTAATAGAAAACTTTCGCAAACAAGATGAAAAGCAGGAAGCGAAATGCAAGATAGATCCTTGTAAAGCTCCACTTGTCGCTCCCCAAGGGTCATACAAACGACCCATAGATCAAGACCTTCTGACATGCTCCAAAACCAATCCCTGGAGGTTTGCGGAGCTGATGCCGATTTTAAACGGCAAACTCTACATCTCGGAGAAGATGGGTGCTGTTCCTTTGGACAAAATCCAGTTTTGGACAAACTTTGACGCTTTCCTTAATTGAACCAATGTCAAGAAAGGAACGGAATCGAAGGAGGTCATGATTCTCGACCATGATAAGGCACTGGCTATCCTGTCAAGTAGCCTGAAAAAGGCAGGTTACTTGGTGTCAAAGGTATTCACACTATGTAACAGGCACCCTTCCTTTCTTGCTCCTGCTTCAATTTCATTCCCCTTTACGGGGAAGGCATTCAAATCTATCGCCAAGGCAGTGGAGGCATGTAGACCATATCCTGCACTCGAGGATTGCAAGCCTCTGTCACTAGCCTTTCCCAGACAGGAGAAGGACTGGAAGGAAGCCCACTTAACCTTTTCAGTAGGAAGACTAGATGCGGATGTCACCAGTCGACAGTTTAACGAAAATCTCCCTAAATTATCCGAGTTTCTCTTGTATAATGAACAAGAGACAAAGGAGAGACTTGCAGCCTCCCTATCCCTACAAAACTACATAGAGTTGTGTTCAACCCATCAAGGTACCCCAGACATGCTCATAGTCTTCGCCAAAATACATATGGCTACCTTAGTAAAAGACCTTTATGCCTTTATGAAGGCTATGAGAGCATGTAGGGAGTTTGTGTTTGCTGCTGCAACAGTGAAACATGAAACAAGGAAGCTAATATCTTCCAACATCTGGGGTAAAGACCTCTTCCCAGACGAGGTAGTTAGAAAAGTGATTAAGAACGCCACCACGGAGAACATAGGACTTCTCCAAAAGTGGGGCATCCTTTCAAAGAGAAAGTCTTCCACGGTTGTGGGTCCCCAACCTAAAAGGAAGACGAAAAAGTCTGGAAATATATATCGGGCTGTTCAACAACATCCCACAGTTGCAGTGACCACGGTGCCACAAGCAAGTGGTCGAAAATATAAACCTACTGATCATTCAAAGCATAGAGATGCTTCTGGTAGGAGGGAGGTTCCTTTAGGATCGCTGGACCTTCAATCCTTGGGTCCAAGGCCTAATCAAGATGGAAATAAGATGGGAGGTAGAAATGTCTCCACCATCATTTCCTCAACTCTTCCTACAATCCAAAACCCTCCTAGAGGAGTATACCTGAGAGCTGTAGAGCATACAGGTGGTAAGGAAAGTATAGTCCATCGAATTCCAGGGAAGGCTGTTTGGTGTTTACGAGAAGGACTCAAGAAGACTCAGAGTCATTCTGAACTTGTCGCCACTCAACAAGTTCAAATAAAACAGCGAGTTCAGAATGTTAATCCTTCTGAACATAAGGACCCTGTTTCAAAAAGGGGTGTTCGTAGTCTTGTCAGACCTAAAAGTTGTCTATTGGCAACTTCCAGTCAATCCCCCCCCCCCTCCCCTCCTACCTAGGATTCAAGTTACATAGGGTAACGTATATCCTAAGAAAGATACTTGTCGGACTAGACACAGTCCTAAATATCTTCAAAGGATTGGCAGACACAGTCACGCAAAAACCAAGCCTAGAAAAGGTTCAGGCAACAATGTACCTGAACGAGAGGCTGGGGTGGGCAGCACCCGAAGTGGCTGGTCTATGAACATCCAAGGAAATGATCCGGTTCCCGGAACATCGTGGATGGAAGATAAGCTTCAAGAAGTCTCGATTCTCTCCAGCTCAAAGGTTTCAATGGCTAAAAAACCATTGAAGCCTGTGGTCACACCAACTCTCCTTTCCCTTGGGAATGTAAAAGGAGATTGCAAGATCGGTCAAGAGACTCTGGTAATCAGTCAGATTTCCAAGATGCTAACAAGGAGGAGCACTGAACTCTCTCCTGTTCGCAATAGAAACAGACCCAGTGCTAAGAGCACTGCTGAAAGATGCGTTAAGAGTCTGGAGAAGATACGCATCAAACGCTCGAAGAGATCTAAAAAGACCGGTATCGGTCCTTCCTTAATCGCTTCCGTAACAAAGGTCAAAGACCGAAAGTCCCAAGACCAGGTTGGTCCTGTCATGAGTGGGGATACTCTCTCCACGCAGATCAGACTTCCTACGGCTGATCTGGGACACCGAAGCGGTAATGAGATGTTGCAATCGTCAATGCTAGAGAACGTCTCATACAGTCCAGGTGACGTTATCCATCCCTTCCTTAAACGGATGGCACCTGTCAGCAGTTCATGTACAATTGATCCGCAATGTGACAGTGGATGCTCTACTTAGGCTCAAGCCGATAGAGTTAGAATGGTCCATGGACGCAGACCTATTCTTTCCCAGAAGGGAACAAGTCCCCAAACTGCAGATCGACCTTTTCATCTCGAGCGTCTTCAAGAAACTACCTCGATATGTAGCCCCATACGAGGATCCTCAAGTGGAGATAACAGACATCATGTCTCTGTTATGGAAGGGATGGACTCAGGATTTCCTGTTCATCCCATCCAATCACCTGCTGAAGGTCCTCAACATGCTGAGATCCTTCCAGGGAGGAGTAGCTCTGTTGGCTCCCAAGTAGCCCAAGAGCAATCTGTCCCCTTTAGTGAAGGAACTGAGGCTGAGACTGGCCCTAGTTCTGAACCCAGGACTATATCAGAAGGTTCAGAAGTTAATTGCCTTCGATTTGTCACAGAGAACCCAAACCCTTCATTTCATGATTTTCTTGCCCTAGCGGTTAGGAAAAGATTTGGGATCTCAGAAGGCAATATAGAATTCCTAGAAGACTACAAGTCTAAGTCAACTAGAAGACAATATGAGTCTTCTTGGAAAAGTGGGTTGCTTTTGTAAAAGCAAAAGGACCGAAAGAAATTTCAATGAACTTCTGTCTGTCCTTCTTTGTCCATCTTCATAATCAAGGTCTGGCAGCCAACACGATAACTACGTGCAAGTCAGCCTTGACTAGACCTCTTCTATATGCCTTTCAAGTGGATCTGGCGAATGAAATCTTTAACAAGATCTCGAAGGCATGTGCAAGGCTTAGGCCTGCAGCACCACCAAAGCCCATCTCTTGGTCTTTGGACAAGGTCCTACATTATGCCTCATCTGTGAACAATGAAGATTGTTCCCCTAAGGATCTAACCCAAAAGGTTAATTTTCTGTTCACTATAGCCTCCGAGGATAGAGTTAGTGAAATAGTGGCCCTATCTAGAGACGAAGGCCACATTCAGTTCACAGAAGTGGGAGAACTGAATCTCTTCCCTGATCCAACCTTTCTTGCTAAGAATGAGCTACCCACTAAGAGGTGGGGTCCCTGGAGAATCTGCCCTCTGAAGGAAGATGTCTCTCTATGTCCTGTAGAGTGTCTAAAGGTCTATCTTCGTAGAACTTCAGACTTCAGGGGAGGACAGCTCTTTAAAGGAGAAACCTCTGGATCAAACTTATCCCTAAAACAACTGAGGGCGAAGCTCACCTACTTTATTCGTAGAGCAGATCCCGACAGTACTCCTGCAGGTCATGATTCGAGAAAAATTGCTTCATCACTTAATTTCTTTCAGTATATGGACTTTGAGCGTCTTCGTTCATACACCGGATGGAAATCATCCAGAGTGTTTTACAAACACTATGCGAAACAGGTCCATGAACTAAAGCACTATGTAGTAGCGGCAGGTAGCGTATTAAAATCTGCCCCCTAATTACTGTCATAAATAGTTAATTAATTGGGACCTTGAACGTCCACACTCATATACTGGATGGGGATCATCCAGAGTGTCCTACAAACACTAAGCTAAACAGGTCCGTGAACTGAAGCATTATGTGGTGGCGGCGGGTAGTGTATTTAAACCTACCGTCTAATTCTGCGATGAACAGCTAATTGATTGGGACTGTCAATTAAAGGGAGAAGGGGTCATCACTTTAGTGTGACCTCCTTTGAATGAGTGTTACCATGGTGACACTAACTCTGTTCAAAATCCCAGGTGTGGAATTATACAGATAGCACTAGTGCCGTGTGTACGTAATACACAGTGTCTATAGAAGGTAACCAGTACAGAAATTACGAAGAAAAATTTTATTATAAAATTTTCTTCAATCTGAGAGTGGCACTCATCATTTCTTTCCTTTCAAGAAAGAAATATAATTTCTGTATATGTTACAGGTATAATTCCCTTATCATGCTACATTCGTTTTACTTGTTAATTCATTTAGTCATTTATTAGAAATAAATGTCCATTAGAATGTAATTGCGTCCTAATTCGCCCGACAATTGCATGTTTAAAATGCCAGAGTTCTTTGACTTACTTAAGTAAGTATTCTTCATATAATTGTATGCTTGCAAACAATGGATATAAGAGACACTGATATTGATTCGGCAATATATACAAACTATGAGACTGTTTGTATATTCAGTGTATACTTATGTTTGTTTATACAATATATGCTAACCTTGAGGCCCCTTTTCTACTGTCTAGAATGACTCTTCCCTGTAGGGTGCAGGAAGCACTAACATTGTTTATGATTAGTGATGATGACGGATAACGGTAACGTCATTTGTCTCAATTGGTCCAAATGACCATAGAAATGTTGTCCCAAGGTTAAGGCACTGATGAAAATCCACAGATACATTAATGCTCTGGTACACTTCCATCGGGACGACATGGCTTGAGCCCAAAAAACGGATTTTGAGCGACGCAAAAAATCTATTTTTAGGTGAGATGGCCATGTCGTCCTGATGGACCCACCCTTCTTTTCTAATAGAAAAGATCTTTACAGTATCCCTCCCGAAGTACTGTATCTGTAGCACCATGCTCAATGCTACTAGGAATGTTCGCCATCTTGGATATTGCGCTGTTGTGATACTCAATAGTAGTATGAGAACTAGGGTAACCTTGATACGGCTCCCCTTCTATTCTGCCACTTTCCCCTCTCTAAGCGTAAACGCTATTAGGGGTGCAGATTGCTATATGGCGTGTCAAGAATGCGTCCTCTGATATTATGCAATATCCTTGAGAGAAAATTTAAGGATATTTGTGCCAGGAGTTAGAATTCTGGATACCTAAAGGTAAAATTCTCTGGGAATATCACTGTAGTACATATATCCCTTAGGAAGCTACTTATAGGAACTTCCATCAGGACGACATGGCCATCTCACCCAAAAATAGATTTTTCGCTTCACTCAAAATCCGTTATATATATATATATATATATATATATATATATATATATATATATATATATATATATATATATATATATATATATATATATATATATATATGTGTGTGTGTGTGTGTGTGTGTGTGCGTATGTGTGGATGAAATCATGATGACGGGTAGATGGAGATGGTTTGGGCATGCTCTTTGCACTCCATAAGATAGATTTGTTCACCAAACGTTCAGCTGGGCTCCACAAGGCACTTGAAGAGTTGGAAGACTCAGGTTTAAATGAATGAGGCCTATGAAACACGAAGTAAGAGATTGTGAATGGAGAAGTATTGAAATAAAAGCTCAAGATAGAGATGATTGATGAAATCTAACCGAGGCCCTTTGCTCCAATAGGCGTATGAGGAAATGATGATGATATGTATGTATGAATAAATATACCTATATATTCATCATCTTCATCATCAGTCGTTACTAATTCACTGCAGAACAAATGTCTCAGAAATGTCCTTTCACTTGCATCTGTTTATGCCAGTCCACGCCAGCAAACTTTCATAGTTTGTCAATTCATCATCTTCCCCTTCCTTCCCCTGCTTCTTTTACAATCTCTAGTGACCCATTATGTTATTCCTGATGTCCACCTATTATCTGTCATTCTCATTATATGCCCTGCCCATGTCCTTTTCTTTTTCTTACATGTTGTTAGAATATCTTCTAATTTAGTTTGCTCTCGTATCCATTTTGCTCTTTTTCTGTCTCTTAGTGTTATTCCAATCATTATTCTTTCCATAGCTCTTTGAGTTGCAACTAACTTGGGTTCTAAGGCTTTAGTAAGGTTCCAAGTTTCTGATGCAGAAGTTAGTACGGTAGGACCATCTGATTAAATGTTTTTCTTTTCATAATCTTATTTTGTTTACCAAGTGCTCGCCACCCCATGCTTAGCCTTCTTTGAATTTCGGTCTCATGTCCTGGGGAAACACTTACTGTCTGTCGCAAGTACATATATTCATTAACAATCTCCAGAGGCTCATCCATAATTCTTATTTGTTGTCTCTGCCTTTTCATTGAACATTATCTTAGTTTTACTCACATTCATTTTCAGTTCTACATTTCTGCTTTCTCTATTGAAATCTTCTATCATCTTTTGTAATTCCTCCCATGATTCACTAAACACAACTATGGCATCTGCAAACCATAATTTATTTAGGTGTTCTCCCACTAATATAAATTCCTACATTTTCCTAATCTAAATTCTTAAAAACTTCTTCCAGGCATGATGTGAATAATCTAAGAGAGATGGGGTCTCCCTGTTTAACTTCTCTTTTGATCAGAATTTTCTTTCTAAGTATCTTAATGTAGTTTTAGGATTGCTGTACTTCCTACATATATACTTACAAGGGTTGTAACATAAGATTCTTTTACTCCTTGCTTTTGAAGGGCTTTCATTACTGCTCAGGCTTTAACAGAATCAAAAGCTTTCTCGTCGTCTATAAACGCCATAAATAATCTTTTGTCATACTCTGTTGATATTTCCATTAGCTGTTTAATTACATGGATATGGTCAGTTGTTGAATACCCGCTTCTAAAGCCTGTCTGCTATCTTCGTTTATTAAAGTCTAGCTGTCTTTCTATTCGCCCTGTTATGATTCTTTTTAAATATTTTATATATTACAGAGGGTAAACTTATTGGTCGGTAATTTTTCAGGTCTTTTGAATCTCCCTTTTTGTGAATTAGTATAATGATAAAGTTTTCCCAAGCTGTGGGCATAGATCATTTTTACAGACATTTGGTGTAGAGTACAGCGAGTTTTACTACTATGAAATTTCCTTCAACTGTTATCAAATCAATTGTTAGGCCATTATCTCCTCCTTTTTACCTTTAATGCTTCCTTTACTTCTGCTGTTACGTTTGGTACCAGCTAAGGTGTTTCATTTTTTTTCTATTGGTGAAGTTATTTTTATATCACTATATTATAGCGTTTTAAAGAAATCCTCTTCAATTTTATCATTCCATCTCTACTGGGGATGATAATTCAATTTTCATCCTTTAAAGCAAACATCTGTTGGCGCCCTGTTCCAAGTCTTCTTTTTCATAAATTTGATTCCACAGTGTTCTTTATAACCTTCTGCTTACTTTCTACTAGGCGAACTTTTCTTCGAGGTGGAGGAACTGGATTACCTTCCTCATCAAAAAGTGTAAGTGCAGACCTTGCATCACTCGTTTCTTTTACTTTTGACTCTTCACCAACCACATGCTCAAGAATTTTTTAGTGTTTTCTCAATATTGGTCTAATTGTGTTTACAAATATTTTGAGGTTTTAGTTTGTTTATTGTTTTGGATAGTTCTGCTAATTCTTTTTCATCTCTTGAATTTTGCCCTCATTTCTAAACATTTCTTTATTAGAGTTTTGGTCATTACTGTTAGTTTTCCTTGATCTTGTTTAGGAACTTTTCTACTTATTCTTTGTGCTGATTCTAATATAAATTTTGTTAAATTACCGTTCATTTCTTCTTTACTTGCTTGCATTTCATCGTGTAGCTGGGAGTACCTATTTTGTATTGCTAAACTAAACTCCTCAAATTTTTTCTTATTACAGAAGTGTTTATTTTCTTTCTTGAAATACTTTTTTCTCTCTCTTTTCTTAGGTCTAAACAAATTTTGCTTTTCACCATTCTATGATCTCTTGACATTAACTTGTTTAACACTGTTACATCTTTAACTAAATGGACCTTTTCACTGCGAATAAAATCTATTTAATTTTTTATTTTTCTCTCCATTTAGGCTACTCTATGTCCATTTTCTATGTTCCTTTTTCATAAGAAAAAATTTTCACGATTTTAAGACTGTTTCTTTCATCAAATTCTGCAAGTATGTCTCCTCTGCCATTCCTTGTGCCTACTCCTAATTTACCTACTACTACTTCTCCTCTCTTCTTTTGACACATTTTAGCATTGAAATCACCAAA
>NC_090726.1:66492182-66519682 GCF_036898095.1 Palaemon carinicauda | reverse complement strand
GACATCTCTCTTTTGGAGAAATATCTATCCACAGAAGCCTGTTTCTGATGATTCCTCAACATATTTCTAAAATGACTCATACACTTGTCATTAACACTCTGCATAAGACGACTTGTGTGAAGTTTTTCTGGGTGTTTCTTTTCAATGAAACTCGTAAGGTTTTCATACCAACCGATAGCTTCCCTTATTTCTGACGATGTCGTTTCTTCAGTCTCCCCCCTGTCCTCGCCACCACTAGAGCTGTGCTCTTCTAGAATGATGGTGAACTGCATTGCCTCCAACTTCTTTAAGTCTTCAGTTGGAAGCTCCTCCTTGTACTCCTCGATAAGGTTATGGACAACAGCCTCATCGACAACAAGCCCCATGGACCTCCCGATTAAAATTATTTTCTCAACATCACCCTCAGGGGCAGGATCATCAATGGCCTCATCTTCGGTTGAGGGATCGAAACCTTCAAAGTCTCGTTCTGCTACAACAGCTGACCACAGTTTCTTCCATGAGGAGTTCAAGGTGCGCCTTGAAACCTCATTCCAAGCTGTGTTGATCATCTTCAGCCATTGAACGATGTCAAAATGCCCCTTCCAAAATTCACGGAGGGTGAGTTGAGTGCTTTCGGTCACTTCGAAGCATCTTTTGGACAGATGCTTCGTGTAAAGCTTCTTGAAGTTGGCAATCACTTGCTGGTCCATAGGCTGGAGGAGAGGGGTGGTGTTTGGTGGCAGATAGAGAACCTCAATGAAGGAGAAGTCATGATGAATGATGTCCTCGAGGCCAGGAGGGTGAGCAGGGGCATTGTCCAGTACCAGGAGATATTTGAGAGGAAGATCGTTCTCTTCTAAATAGTTCTTGACAGCAGGACCGAAGCAGACGTTTATTCACTCAATAAATATGGTCCTCGTGACCCAGGCCTTAGCATTAGACTTCCAATATACCGAGAGCCTCTCCTTCGTGATATTTTGTGCCTTGAAGGCACGAGGATTTTCTGAGTGGTATACCAGTAGGGGCTTAATTTTTAAGTCCCCACTGGCATTTGCACAAAATGCGAGCGTAAGTCTGTCCTTCATCGGTTCATGGCCAGGAAGTTTCTTTTCTTCAGCTGTGATATATGTACGGCGGGGCATTTTCTTCCAGAAAAGGCCAGTTTCATCACAGTTAAACACTTGCTGAGGAATGTAACCTTCTCTGGAAATTACGTTCTCAAACTTCTTGAGGAATTCATCTGCTGCTTTCTTGTCAGAACTCAGTAGTCAGGCATGGAGAGGCGGCCAGCCTCTCCATGCCTGACTACTGAGTGAATACCAGTCCTCTTCCTAAAGCGATCAAACCACCCATGAGAAGCCTTGAACTCTCGGGGGGCTTGCTGCGACGTTCCTTCGCCTCCGCCGTCTCTCTGGGCTTCCACGAGATTGGCAAAGATGGCGCTCACCTTGTACGAAATTACCGATTGTGTGAGTGTATCACCAGCGATTTCCTTCTCTTTAATCCACAGAAGAAGGAGTCTCTCCATCTCATCGTTGATTGAAGTCCTTCCACTGGCAAGGACAGTCATGCCTTTAAAAGACTTACTTGCTTTAATGGCTTCCTTATTCTTGATAATTGTACCAATCGTAGATTGGTTACGGCCATATGTACTAGGGAGGGTAACGATGCGCATGCCTTCTTCATATTTCTTTATGATCTCCAGCTTCGTTTCCATAGTTATCATCTTCTTACTTCTGCCTTTAACATCACTAGCAATCTTGGGACCCATGGCTAACGAATTAAAGTTATAATTAAGCACTAAAATGCATAGAAAATACGATATCGCAAGCACTCACACGAGATCAAGGCTTTACGAAACGCACATGAGATTCTGAACTGAGCGCGCGTATGACAAAGAGAGAGAGAGGCAGCATCTCTCTCAGGCATTGTGTGAGGGATTTCGGCCAATAACGTATCGGCATCTTAGTGACACCGTGACGCTGACCAATAGCAGACCAGCTTCTTAGTGACGTATGCAGTGAAGTATGAGCGTGGTGGTAAGCTAGTGACTCGCACAGTCGTACGTGTAGAAACCGCCAAGTTTGAGTTTTGGAATTCGATGCCGTAAGGTGAGGAAAATGTCGTAACGAGGGGACGAAAAAACATCATATTCCACACCGTATCATGAAAAAAACGTAAGCTGGGGACGCCATACCCCGGGGTACTACTGTAATAATAATAATAATAATAATAATAATAATAATAATAATAATAATAATGATAATAATAATAATAATAATACATCTATAGAAATGGTAGGGCCATAAGAATTATCTTTATAGTTGTCACACACACATATACAGACACACACACACACACACACACACACATATATATATATATATATATATATATATATATATATATATATATATATATATATATATATACAATTCCTTTTTTATTGATCTAATTTTCTTCTCAATAGCACTACAATTTCCCAGAAATTGTGTTATTCTCAATCTTAGAGAGGATGTATATTCATCAGTAAATGAATTAATTCTTTACTTCAAAAGAGTACATTTGAACATGAGTTTGTATATGAAGTCCAGGGGCATCCCAAGGATCGGTGATCCATCTTTCTTTATCGTTTTCATGGGTGGGTAAATTTGCAACACATTTCAAGCAACAAGCTTTGTCTGCTCATCATCAGGCTTGTAGTTTAAGTCATAAATGAGGGCTACGTGGCTCTATTTATATGAATCCAAGTAGGTCTCATTCCAGTTGTCGAATTCTTATTGGGTGGAATGTCCCGTGGGTGAAGGTAATAGCCGTGCTGGGAGGCAAGCTCTGGGCCGAACGATGGGTCAAGTCGTGTGTGTGTAATTTCTGGCTAGATGAATCTGCTTACTGATTGGCCGTGGTGCTTGCCTTGAGATGTTCCGTTCCAGGCAAGGCGTTATTCCGCTCATCGATGCTGTCGTTCAGTGGCATCATCAAGGGGGGCTATTCGGGCTGAGCCCCCCAAAATAAAGTCCCAGACCCCCAAAAAACACTGACCCAACACATCTCATAGAATGTTACAGTATCCCTAATTAACATGTAAACCGCAGATATTATCAGGGGATAATTCAGTAATTAGTATATCTTTAGTAAATGCCTAGGAAGCTAAGCTAACTGAATAATTTACAAATTTCATTGAAACCAGTGAAGAGCATTTTGACGATATTTTAAAATTTTCATGCGTTAACAGATGCTTACTTCATGTAATCCGTTTCTTATTCCATACACATACAGTACATACTACAATCTTAGACTCAACCATGAGTCCTGCAGATGAACCCACACAACCAAGACTAAAAATGTATCCAAAAGTACAGTTTGGTTTTCAGACCAGGTCTTTTCAATGTGATTGATATTGGTAGGTATGACTGGCTTCAATACTCAGTGACTGGTGATAGAGTTTACTGCTTTACACACAAACTCTTTGGGGCTAATGTAGGGCACAGAGAAAAGGCATTTACCAACGAAGGTTTCGGTAACTGGAGGAAGATGCATGGAAAGGCATTAGAGCTTAAAAAGGCACATATAATTTTATTGCTATGGAAAAATGGTTCAACCTAAAAATTTCACAGTTGCATGGTGATGTTTATAAATCACTTGATAGCCAACATAAAAGCAGTTTATTCACAATAAAGAAAATGTTAAGACACTATTGAACATTGTTATTACAATTGCTAACACAAACATAGCATTCAGGGGGCATGATGAAAGCGAAAGTTCATTAAATAAAGGTCCCTTTCTGGATTTTGACTTAATAAGCAAAGCGTTTGAGAGTTTTGGTGACCTGAAAAAAAAAAGATTCCATCAAATGCCAAGTACTGTATACATCTGGGTTAAGTTAGAATAAACTTCTCGAACATGGAGTCAATTGTGCTTGATGCCATAGCCAAAGAAGCCAAGTCATCGCTCTTCTTTGCAATAAAATCTGATGAGACTAGAGATGTTAATATTACTGAGCAGTTCTGTGTCTGCATTAGGAATGTCATAGATGAAACAGTAAATGAGAGGTTCATAGTTTTTATTTCTTTGAAGAATGTTGATTTTACTTCTGTAGCTAATGCATTTTAGGAGAAGCTCTGTAATTTTGACCTGGGTATTGATAAACTAATTACACAGTGCTACCATACAGTATCTGTGATGAGTAACAAAATCAGTAGTGTACAAGCACAAATCCGAGACTCTGAAGATTCCATGCTTTTATGTACCATGTTCTGCACACAGATTTCATATAGTGTCAACTCGCTCCTTGCCAGAAGTAGCAGAATTTTTCAACTTGATTTCAGCTCTGAGTAACTTCATCTGTGGTTCAACCTTGCACAATAGACCTCTAGAAAGCGAAAATTGTCAGTTTTGTAACTTCCTAAAGTGTGTCAACTCAAATTAGAATGCAACCATAAATCAATATCATACCACTGTGAGATTTTGATGGATACTCTAGATTTGTCTAACCAAGGAAGATCTGGTAAAGAAAAAGCCTTAGCTAATGGATTCCTACAAACTTTAGATAAGTTTGAGGCATTCTTTCTGTTTATTCCCCTTTCTGAAGTATTTGATATTAAAACCACACTATCATAGACATAGCAGAATGAGTATATGGAATTTGCTACAGCACTTAGCATAGCACAACAAACACTTGAAGTGATTAGTAACAAAAGAACAACAGACTACCATTTTAACATCATTTGGCAAAAATCAATTGATTTGGCTACTGAGAGAAGCATAACTTCCTTTTCGTCAGCCTTCTAGGAAAAGGAAACCAACTTTACGTCTGTTGGAATCCTTTGTAATAAAAAAACACAGGCCAACGAAACACTTTTGAAAGGGCTAAGAACCCAAAGCCTACTGTAAAAGGTCTCTGTATATCCCTATTTTTGACAAAGTACTCAGTGAATTTAGACAAAGATTTGATGAACCAAACAATATCTTCCTTGGTGTATCTGCTTGCCACCCATCATCTCCAAATTTCTAAAATGAAAATGACTTGCAATACCTTGCTGACCAGTACTCAGTTGAAAGAGAAAGCCTCCACATAGAACCACGTATTGCTCAGAAAACACTATGAGATTATGGGAAATCTATTCATAATGCTTTGGGTAAACTGAAACCAATGAAGGAAGGTTTCCCCACACTTTGGAATTGAATACATTTAGCTTTAACTTTCCCTTTCAGTAATGCCAAATGTGAGCGATCTTTTCCGGTTTTGAAATTGGTAAAAATTTACCTCAGGGCATCAACAGGTCAGGAACGACTGACCAGTCTAGGAACAATTTCTGTTGAGAACACTGTAGTGGATTCCCTTCATCTTGATGGGGTAGTGAATAGATTTGCTGCTATCCCAATATCATTACGATCAAACAGGTAAAACCACCACAAGGCATTTATCTCTCATTTAATGAAGTTAGATGCAATATACTTCGTGTAATTGAAGTGATTTATTATTCTATTTTATTTCATTTTTGATGAGAGAAATAGCTCCATATTATTCTATCTTTTTAAACAGCTTTATTCTTCTGTAAGATAACGTGAAAGTATATGTGTAGAGAATAGGTTCATCATTATATCTCAAGTGATATGCTACAAATATGAATATATGTAAAACGCATACAATTCTCTACTTTTTTTACTCCTGCTCATCTACCAAGTTACCATCTAATGGTCACATCAAATATATGAAGCTATAGTCAAACCAAACCAAAGTGGCGGGTGAGACAGAGAATATATCGTGTAAAAGTCCGACGATTTCGGTCATTTTACCTGGAGATTTCGGTATAGAGAAATCCTGAAACAGAAGGTGGATTAAGGTATTAAAGATGGGTGGGCTCTGTCAGTCATAATCCGGAATAGATTATCCTTTTCACCTTTTATTCCCGGAGGTTAGAGGAAAACAATTATATTGCCCGGAACCTTTTTTGGCTTTGTAGACCAGCGGTCATAGCCAATAAGGCAATCAGAGAGAGGTACATAGGGAGGGCATTAATAGATTAATAGTCATTCAAAACTACATTTCTCCGCAAAACCCACATGGGATTGTTCCCCTATCTTTAATTGTGTGTGTATCTTTAATTATATATATATATATATATATATATATATATATATATATATATATATATATATATATATATATATATATATATATATATATATATATATATATATTCAAATAAGCCATATATGTTTTTGATACATTAATGTCTGGATTCTCTTAACGACCTCGGGATCAGAGCCCCACGCGAAATCACACAAAGACAAGAGCTTGTGACCGGTCGGGAATCGAACCCTGGTCCGGCAAGCTTGTATAGACCAAGGTATAGACAGTGACTACCACTTGGCCACGAAACATATATGGCTTATTTGAATATGAAAAACACGTCTAAATGTGCAAAATTTATCATATATATATATATATATATATATATATATATATATATATATATATATATATATATATATATATGTGTGTGTGTGTGTGTGTGTAAACACGTATACACAAAGAGAGATATACATAATCTAATTTATCACAATTTCTTTTAATCATGCTTTATTATATCGGTGACCTTTATGATGCCCAACGCTTGGATTATGCCACAAATCCCAAATCCCGTAATCCATCCATCCCTCTTTTAAGCTTATAAGATTAGGACTCCAATAAAAGCCATAAAAGTAATTTCAAACAAACCTTGTTCATAATTATTACTTCATTTCATCTGGTATAAACTTCATATAAATAGAGCCACGTAGCCCTCATTTATGACTTAAACTTCAAGCCTGATGATGAGCAGACATAGCTCGCTGCTTGAAATGGGTTGCAAAATTACCCCACCCATGAAAACGATAAAGAAAGAAGGATCACCGATCCTTGGAATGCCCTTGGACTTCATACACAAACTCATGTTCAAATGTACTCTTTTGAAGTAAAGAATTAATTCATTTACTGATGAATATATATCCTCTCTAAGATGGAGAATAACACAATGGCAAATTATAGTGCTATTGAGAAAAAGAAAATTACTTCAATATGAAAGGTGTCGCATAAAATTACTCCACTTGCATAGAAGAGTAGTTGGCCAAGGCACCAGCCACCCGTTGAGATACTAACGCTAGAGTTATTGGCAGGTTGCCAGATTATTTCCACTAGATTATCGTACATGAGTCCTAAAATTATCGTTTTCCCCAAAAAATTATCGTACACACTTTCAACATTTTAAGGAGTAACGTAAATGACTTATTTCAATGTATTTTTTTTTATATAATTGTTTAATTAAACACATACACGCTTCTGTTACACAACATTTTTATATAATAGTGAACTGTTTTTAACTCCGTATCCTTGAGTTAATTTTCTACTCTCCATGGATCCACTGTTTCAAGATTGGTTATCATGTACTGTCGTTGTACAAATGACAATAATGATTCCTAAGATCGCAACAAAACTTTTACGTGTAGTGCAGTATTGCAATAACTACTTTGTCTGACTGGAGAAAATACACTGATGTTTCTGCAAAACCCAATAAAAAATGGTAAAAGACTTCAGTCAAATGGATCTTAAAGACAATTGAAAAATAACTTATTGGGTCCTTTGATTAGCCAGACAGTACTACATTGTATCACCCTCTTTGGGTACGGCTCATTTCATCTTTGACGACACATACACAGCATAGTCTGGCCTATTCTTCACACATTATCTTCTTGCCTCATACACTTGACAACATTGAAATTACCTAACAATTCTTCTTTCAAGAGGTTAACTACTGCATTGTAATTGTGCAGTGGCTACTTTCCTCTTGGTAAGGGTAGAAGAGACTCCTTAGCTATGGTAACCAACTCTTCTAGGAGAAGGACACTCCAAGATCAAAACCATTGTTCTCTAGTCTTGGGTAGTGCCATGGCCTCTGTACTTCCACTGTCTTGGATTAGAAATCTCTTGTTTTAGGGTACACTCGGTCACTCTGTTCTGTCTTGTTTCTCTTCCTCTTGTTATTTTGAAGTCTTTATCCTCTTTTTATTTTCAAGCTTTTATAGTTTATACATGAAAGATTTATTTTAATGTTATTATTGTTCTTAAACTTTTCTTGTAGTTTATTTTTTATTTCCTTCCTCACAGGGCTATTTTCCTGTTGGAGCCCTTGGGCTTATAGCATCCTGCTTTTCCAACTAGAGTTATAGCTTTGCAAGTATTACTTAATAATAATAATAATAATAATAATAATAATAATAATAATACATTTATAGAAATGGTAGGGCCATGAAAATGAGCTTTGTAGACGTCACACACACGCATATATATATATATATATATATATATATATATATATATATATATATATATATATATATATATATATATATATATATATATATATAAACCACATAAAAACAATAACAAATGCAGCCGTTTATAATCCATTCTTAGTCATGCCTGGGGTTTGGCCAGCTTTCATCACCATGCTAGCCTCTGCGGATTAATGATGGTGGGGAACTTTAGTCCGATGGCTCACTGCAAACCAACCTAGTATGGGTGTCTCTGACTAGTACAGCTTTGTCTGATCATGGTGATATACAAACCCTTTCACCACGTAAAGGTATCCCCACTTACAAACGTATTTACACACACACACACACACACACACACACACACACACACATATATATATATATATATATATATATATATATATATATATATATATATATATAAATAAATAATTGTAGTTATTCTATTACTCTTATCAAGTAAACTAACATCATGCATTTTACATAAACAATTAAATACATAGATTTTGCTCCCAGTCGACATGAATGAGGATAGATATGCCTACATGCTGAGAACCTGCGCACTTACCTTACGAAGTGGAATTATTTTGTCTGAAACTTGATTCCATCGCTTAAGTTAACAGGGGAAGCCACATAAAGTAGCTTGGACCTCGTTGAAGTCTTTATAGGCCTAGGCTACAAGTAATATTTTTAAGCAAACCGTAGCAACACCAATGGAGTGTAAGACTATACAGTCTAGAATGTGATTAAATGGTATGGAAGAAATAAAAATAAGCCTACTCGTAATTTCATTAGGAGAATTAAGACTTTTTTTTCTTACTAATACACACCGGAAGGGTGCTAGTTTACTTCTACATGCTCTGCTATTCTGTTCTTGTATAATATTGATATACATTAAGTTTGGATCTTATAAATCCATCTATTTCCAACGTGTTTTTTTTTTAGCATGAAACCATTTTTTTTTTAACATCGCTCAAGGGCATGTAGGCTACTGCATCCCTGGAATCATCTATTTACTAGAGATGTTTATTCTGATTAGCCCATATGCTATATATGGACTAATTGTATTTAGCAAGTAGACTAACTTTACTTTCTTACAGATGACTGCAGTCATTATTTTTTATAAACTGTACTGGAATAAACATTGTGTTTAAATGATCCACAGTTTCAGCAAAGCCAAATATTGACTCGAGACTGTTCCTCACGTTAAGTTGGGTAGTATTATAAACATTCAAAGTAGGATTTTACTAATATACAGTATATATATATATATATATATATATATATATATATATATATATATATATATATATATTATACTATAAAATCTAATTTCTTTGCTTATATCACGAATAAAATTGCCCACATTTCTTTTCATCGTGAACGTGGGTATATTTTGTTAATATATATGTAGGATATATATATATATATATATATATATATATATATATATATATATATATATATATATATATATATATATAGATATATATATATATATATATATATATATATACATATATATACATATATATATATATATATGTATATATATATATATATATATATATATATATATATATATATATATATATATATATATATATATATATATATATATATATACACTCACACACACACACACACACACACACACACATATATATATATATATATATATATATATATATATATATATATATATATATATATATATATATATATATATATATATTCTGACTCACTAAGTAGGCTATTTTTTTCAATCTGTTAATTTGATACCGAGGAACACGTAAGAAGTAAATCTCAGATATATTATCGATATGAAAATTAGTGTTCAGCAAACACGAGCAAGTGCTGTAAACCAAACAATGTGTTTAGCCTAGATGCTGCCAGTTAGGTACTTACTTTTCAGAAACTGGATTTCTTCATTTTTAACAGCGGAAAAGGATGTTCCTGTTCATAAGAACTTTTTTTCCACTTTATTGTACAACTCGAGCATTAAGGCTTTTACCCATTCACTTACCTCTGAATTTTATATATTAGTCAGGTAAAAATAGTTAATGAATAATGTTAAAATTTCTAGCTTATAACTTACGTCTGTCAATAGTTCATAAATACTACATACTTGATAAAAAGAAACTTTTTGCCATTCACCATCTCTCACGTCCAAAAAGTACTCCAGTCTGCGAAAGTTAACGTATTCTTAAACGCCTGTTGCGTTTCTTTTAGCTAATGTACACGAGGAATAATCAATGAGTACGAATTGTCCAAACATTTATTAAGGACTAATATTTATAAATATTTAAGTGTGGTATTTAAATAAAATATTGGGAAAAGTGAAGCAGGAATAACGGGTACCATGGTGAATACATATGTAACAGTAAAATTTTTAGCAAATATAGAATCAATTAAAGTTGACATAATCTAATGGTAATATATTACTAAATTAACGAGGAAGTGTAAAGCTTGATAACAGTTTCTGTTATTAGTTTAAGCAAGTTTTGTTATCACTTTAAAGTATTTATTTACAAAACGCGGCCTTTAACAAAAACATGTTTCAGTTTAAATGGCAACAAAACCCCCTCTAATTCCTTCCTCTGAATTACCACGTGACCAAAACGGACCAATTGAAGCTCAGGTCTCCTGTGGTCACGTGACGACTATTGACCAATCAGCGTTCGAGCTTTGTAGCCACCGCCAAGATCGTCTTCCCGAGAGCTCAACTAAAATGTCCACCGAATTGACCGTCAAATTGAGGAATTGAAAAGGCCACCTTCAACTCCTCCGTTAAGCTACACATGTGACTGTAACCGTTAGAGACTCATGCTCCATAACTCCTAGATGAAATTTGATCTCGGAAAATAGAAAAGATGTGATTGGCTCGCCATTTTAATAGGTCGGAAGGCCGAAGTTGGGTGTTTGTTATTGTAGGTCTTTTCAAGAGATTTTGGACCACATTCGATCATTGTAAGGTTGTCCGCCTAAGCCAAGAAGTTAGCAGCCATGACTCAAAACCAGCAGAACATAACGACGTTACTCATCCCGGATCCCAATGGTAATTTAGTCGGTTATATCTTTTGAATTTTACCCTCGACTGTCGTTCAAAACTGGAGCGAATGATTTCTGTTAATTTCTTGTCTGTATGTCGTACGGTTTTCACACCCTATTATTTAAGTGATAAACATTATCGTGGATTAAGGGAGATAATATACTAAGTTAAGATAACGTCCCATCAGTAGCGGGATTAACGGTATTCTGTCAATTCATCAACCGCATGCAGAAAAGGTGTTTTGATCAGGAATCAGTTGGTAGATTTAAAGGGACTTAGATTCCTACTGAATGATCCTAGGTCTGAATTGAATAGCCAGTGATATGTAATGTAGGATTATTAATCTAAAGGTCATACTATTTTTTTATATGTACGGTTATTTCTTGCCTGTTGTCGTGCAAGTTTAAAACCACACGGCTCTGGTATGTGTAAAAGTTAATCAACTACAAGTGTTAATTTTTATCCAGTATCTTTTTGTAACCGTCATATTGGTTATTTGAAAACAGGGGAGATGAAAGTTTAGTACAAAAACAACTATACACCTTAACATTGACAACAGAATTCTTTTAAATAAGGATTCGCTCTTTGGGTGTTGTGAACTTTACTAACCTGACTTGTATGGTAGGGGTGCTCTTTTTCAGTTGCAATAGAAGACAAGTTGTATTCTTTTTAAAAATCTAGTCAAATGTGGAACTAATAATTTGTGTTGCATATCTGAATAAGGCTCATGATATAAATTTCCATTGGAAAAGGCAGAGAAGAGAATATAAAACTTTGAATGAAGCCTATATTGTGTGCTTCAGTTAGGGTGAGCTAGGCTTTATTACCAGTGTCTTATATCGACCTGTTATTACCACCCTAAATATAAAATGTGTAAGCCGAACATTATTCGTATAGCCTAAGTTGGGGTGGAATCTTATCCTACTGATATCAATTAGGTACGATATGTGGACTTGTTACCTAAACTTCAGATTTTGTATTATACTGCTTTGACTCTGGAATTCAAATTTGACAATTTTAATGGAATCCTAGCCATTGTCTGATTTCCTTTTTTCAATCTTTCACTAAACTCAAATTTTAAAGACCCTGTATTGGAGACCATAGTTCTAAAATACTTAAATGATTCTACCTCATTAAACCTTTCGTCTTCCAATGATCTTCCATTGGATATGCGGTTCTCATCATCTGTCTTCTATTTATCTTGAGTCCAACCTCGTGTAATATTTCCTGCATTCTGGTAAGCAAGCATTGCAAATCCTGTGGTGTTCTGCTAACAAGGACTGCATCGTCAGCATACTCTAGGTTTGCTAAATTCCTATCGCCAATCCAGTTCAATTCTTCTCCACCATTCCAGACTGTTCTACGTATCACAAAATCCATGAGGAGGATCAATCTATAATAAAATCTAAAATTTTAAGGGGATATCTACTGCAATGTAATTATTCAGTGGCTACTTTCCTCATGGTAAGGGTAGAAGAAACTGTTAAGTAGCTCTACTAGGAGGAGGACACTCCAAAATCAAACCATTATTCTCTGTTCTTGGATAGTGCCATAGCCTCTGTACCATGGTCTTTCACTGTCTTGGGTTAGAGTTCTCTTGCATGAGAGTACACTCAGGCACACTGTTTTATTTTATTTCTCTTCCTCATGTTTTTAGTGTTAATATATGAAAGATTTATAGTAATGTTGTTGCTGTTCTTAAAATATTTTGATTAATTGTTGTACTTCTCTTATTTCCTTTCCTCATTGTGCTATTTTCTCTGTAGGAGCCCTCGGGCTTACAGCATCCTGCTTTTCCAACTAGGGTTTTAGTTTAGCAAGTAATTTTGTATATATATATATATATATGTTATATATATGTTATATATATATATGTATATATATAACCTTAGATGGAAAAGCAGGATACTATAAGCACAAGGGCTCCAATAGGGAAAAATAACCCAGTGAGGAAAGGGAACAAGGAAATAAATAAACTACAAGAGAAATAATGAACAGTTGAAATGAAATGTTTTAGGAACAGTAACATTAGATTAGATCTTTCATATACTGTCTTAACTAAAGAATCCTAATAAAAACAAGAAGATAGAATAGTGTCCCCAAGTGTGCCCTCAAGCAAGAGAACTTCAACCCAAGATTGTGGAAGCTTCGGGTAGGAGTTTATTTTCCATTAGCTATTTTGTGACTTGTTGACCTTAAACCTTATTGACCCAGTAAATAAACAAAATGAGTTGCCGAAGCCTTGCTTGATTTCCACATAACATTTGGTTTTTCTGCTCCTTGTACTGTACTTTTAAGCCTCATAGATTTCCGGAAGATTTGATTATACAGTCCCCACTGGCATTAGCACAGAACAACAGCGTAAGACAGTCTTCCATTCACTTGTGACTGTGAATTGCAGATTTCTTCTGCTGTATTAAAGTTTATCCTAGGCGGCATCTTCCAAATCAGACCAATCTCGTCAACTGAACACTTGCTTCATCAGACTAATTATGTAGCACAACACAATGGATGTCTGTTCTTCACATGGAATATTCAGACTAGTCATGATTAGCATCGACTGCTTTTTATTTTTCATCTGGCACACCTGTCTCCTTTTTATCAAGTTTAGCACACAATACCTTCTGTTTTTTACATGTTCTCAGTAATCATATCTCATGTTAACTGCTTCGCATTGATCCAGATGAGAAAGAACTTTTCTACATTATCAAGAACACGTTGCCATTGTTTCCTCAATATCAGCAACCTTTTTTGACATTCGTTGATTTGACACTTTTTCTTAATCTTAAAGTCGGTCTGGACGCAAGGATCAAGAATCCGCAAATACTTTCTACTTTAGGGTGCGATAACTCCTAACCTAACAACACTCTCCTTTGCCTACTTGTGGCCGATTCGCACACTAAGTACTGCCTAATATTTTTTTCAATTGATTTATATCACAGTAGAAGTGTTGTATTAATAAGTGATCACATTTCAGCAGGGTTGAAAAATTAATTTTCTAACTTTTTTTTTTTTATTAAAATTATATTCATCTAAATTGAAAAAAAATAAAATTTATTACCTATTTCCTGCTGCTGATTATTTTATTTTTTTCAGTCCTATGAGGATTTTTCTTGTATTAGACTTGATTAATATTAAATTGACCCATAGTTTAATATTCATTACTCAAGATAAGTTTTTCTTTAAAAAACTAAAATTCAGACTTATGATTTAATCGGAGCAGACAAGTTATAGTAACTAGTACATAAATCCAGAGAAAAACAAAGGAAACTCCAATCAAACAAAAATAAAAATACTTCCATATAAGTAAGAAATAAAACTATAAACATATCAAGAACTACCCCATGTGCGTACTGTACTAGCAAAATTTATAGTTCCTATTAAAGCTGTTTTGAAAAAAAAATCAAGACCTATAATTTGTGTAATTGCAACAACTTCAATTCTTAAGAACACGAAGTTTCCCTGAAATGGTATAGTTATTAACTAGGATTTTGTTAATTTGTTGTAATAAATATAAATAGTAAAGATTACTGTAACATATGTACAGTACTATCACTGCAGTACAGCTTAATTAGCTAACACTTTTTCTGTACTGTAAGTGTTTGCTGTTTTTGTTAGGATTACTCTACTTTGACCACTCAACGTACACGTAGTCTACGTATACACATGGTACAGCACAGTAGTATTTATGTACATAACTGTACAGTACTGTATAGTCAATAAACAATACAGTGCATTACTGTAATACTGTATTATACAATATGCATACTATGATACTTAAAAGTAACTGTGTACAGTTCATATTTAATACGAAGACCACTGACCATTTTCGTACGAAGTTTTACGCAGTCTTGAAGCATGACGCAAGTGATGTCGTCACTTACGCAATACTGTAGGGAATCACACATCTATGGTATATTACCCGATAAATATGTAAACTATAGGATTATGTAATATACAAATAGTTAACTTTTTTTACATCAAAATTTGGTTCTGCTCAAAAAGGACTGAAGCGGGAGATGAAGCGTGACTGAGGCTGAGTCAGCGAGTGATGGAATGCTGTGCTGGGTGAAAATGAAGTGGCGCGAAGCGAGCCTGGTGCAAAGGAGTGTGGTCGATTTGAAATTGTCGTGCCGCGAGAATACCTGTTGCAAACTCGCGAATACATGATTTTTTTTTAATAGGTTATATGGTTCTCCGTGTTGTGAAATCGCAAATAAGGAGGGGTGACTTTTCACATTCAGTAATCTTAGTCTTTCTTAATTATCTTTTGGGTATCATTGTCTAGATGCTGTCGAGTACCGTACTGTTGCTGTTAGCTTGATGATGAACAGTAACAATCATAATTCGATGAAGAACAGGCTCTGTCGACTTTACTAAGATCAATTCCAAAGAAGCTTGAATGGCACTTTTTATAGATATGCTGCTTGGAGAGTGGAAGAGTTAAGGTCTCTGTGAGTGGAAGGTGCGAGCTTAGGTGAAACAAAATGACGTACAAATCCTGTGGACACTGCGTAGGTGGTGCATGAGCACCACCTGAGTGTTTTCTGCACTTCTAGTGCATGTCATTGGTACATGTTGACAGAAAATGTGCATGGTAATACTGTACAGTACTTTGAAATAATCCAAAATAGGAGAACATAAATTACTGAAATCTTAAACTGTTCCGATGCATTGTAACCACAGAACACACTCAGGAGTTACTCTTTAGTTTAAATTTGCGACCAGAAAATTTTTCCCTCAGCCAGGACTCCGTTGCAGGCGAGAGACATCAAAGCCTCAGGCCGGTAACATGCCCCAGGGTATGGTCCCTGTGCAAAGCGACCTTCCACTGTCTTTGACCCACAATGCACCAAGAAGAAGACCGTGTCATGCCTGGTAAGGACAGGGCAAAGGTCGCCATTCGTACTCTGGTCGTTGCCCAGTAAAGACCTATAGTTTTTGCTCGCGACTTGAACTGTGACCTGCGTTTGCGTTTTCAACTTATTGAGTGTACAAAGTGTTTGTGTTGAGAGGGATAACACTCTTGTCCAATGTCGTCCGGTTGTGAATGGGAAAGCATGTTCGGCTTTCCTTTCACATTTGGACATTGATCCCCATTCAGTGTGTACTTCGTGTTGCGGTTGTGCCTGTACTCAGAGCGATACCTGTAGTGAGGTGAGTGTATCGAGTGGTCTGAATCCCGATGGGCTCTTATGGCCACGAAGAAGAAGAAAAAAGCAAAAAAGGAACGTTCTTCCTCAAAGAAAGACAGTGGATCGAGACCCTCGTCGAGCTGTTCTTCTGTAATTCCTTTCCTTCTGTCGATTGTCACCATCGTTACAACAAATCAGCGAGAGAGAAGGTACTATGCTGATTCCACCGGACTCCCCGTTGTTATCGGCTCCCCCCTACCGTCCCCTTCAGAGAGTTCGGCGCTCATATCCCTTCTCGGGAGATTGTAGGAGAAGCTCAACAGGATGAGCGAGTCGACCGCCCCACGTGTCTTCAGACGTGGTGCTCTCTGACCGCCCACCTGAGCTACCATCTTGGCCTGCCCACACGTGTGCACAGCTTCCCCCTACCTCTGGGCAGTCTCGGGGAGACCGGGCACCCCCTCAGCTGCCAGCGCCATCTATTGGAGCTGCCTCACAGGCCTCCTCATTGACTTGCACCACTGCACTGCCATCTTGGCCTGCCCCCACTACCTCGGTGCCTACTTCCTCCGCCAACCCGGCGCCCGCCTCCTCCGAAAAACCGGCGCCTTCCGCATCATCATCGGAGGCCGCCCCTCACCTGCATTGGGGCGACCTGTTCTTGGATCCTTCCCCTTGGGATTAGGAACACTGGGGAGGCACTCCAAGGACCCCGTTCAGGTCCCCTACGAAGGATCCTTTGCTGCCATGGGAGAAGCGAACCTTTCAGGGGATGCCCCCGTTGTCATGCTGTCCATAGATCAAAAGGACTCTTATTTCCAGATCCCAGTACACCCCTCCAGCTAGAAGTTCCTCAAGTTTAAGTGGGGAGAAGAGGTCTTCCATTTCTGCTACCTCTGCTTCGGTCTCTCCACAGCCCCCCAAGTGTTCACAAAGGTCTTTACCCTGGTGTCGCGTTGGTCCCACGAGAGGGGTATCAGGCTCTTGAAGTACCTAGACGACTGGCTCCTTCTCTCGGTATCAAAGGACGACCTTTGATGGACGAGTTGGTGGAATTATGCAACAAGTTGGAGATTGTTGTGAACTGGGAGAAGTCCCAACTATCTCCCTCCACGAGACAGTTTACCTGGGAATGGAATTATGTTCGGACCATGCTAAGGCCTTCCCCACGTCAAAGAGGCTCGAACGCCTGGAAGAAGTTAGTCAACTGTTCCTCGGGGCAAACTGCCAACCTTCATCAGTGGCAGAGGCTTGTGGGTCACCTGGTGTCCTTGGAAAAGCTGGTCCCTCTAGGCAGGATATGACTACGCCTAGTCCAGTGGGACATGAAAAGACTGTTAGCTCCTCAGACCAGGGATCGACCAAAGGAGCTACCCCTTTCGCAGGCATCCAGGGAGGCTCTCCAGTGGTGGCTGGACAAGAATAATACACTGGCAGGGGTATCCCTCCTGGACTCTTTCTTACCAGAGGTAGTGCTGTTGCATAATACAGGACTTATTCCTGCCTTCTGCCCTTAGGCCCATCAGTCTCTACCCTGGCCCATTGCTTTTCGTCTGAGTAACAGCTGCTTTACACATTACATTTATGGCTTCGCTACCTCTAACATGGAAACCGCAACCTCAGGGTTGTTTTTTTTGGTTGGGTACTGTGGGATACTTGGTCTCAAACTCGAACCTCTCTGATGCAGAGAAGATGCAGTCCCACAGACCTCTCACTGTCTGGGATAAAAGCTGTGGAACTTTTGGTCATCAGGCAGTTAACTAGTCAACCAACTGGATTTTACTAGGCAAGTTAACGAGGGAGAGATACTGAATCCCAGGAATTCCTCGCTTAAAGGTTCGCTGTTCCATAGAAGAGGGAGAATTGACCAGGTAGATAGGGTAAGATCCACTGGGGAATTGCGTATCCCACGGGCTGTGTATTTTAGGAGCACCTAGCCTTCCGCCTCCAATAACCGTACTAGGCCATCTCCTGTTAGGTAAGCTTTTAGATCAACACCTAGACCGGAGACATGTAGACATGACCCCAGAACCATACCATGGGAGTGTCAAAAGCATTTGTGTTTCTGTTCAGCCGTTTCGCTAACGATAGCGTCTGCAATTCCACCACTTGCCTACTAATAGTAAAGTGGATGCCTGGCAAAGAAATAGAAGAAGTGACCGTTTCATGGGGCAGAGCAGTGAACTGGGGACGCTAAGCTGCTAAAGGGCACTAGAAGTAGTCAGAGATGAGTCTCTTGAATGTTTTCAGCTGTCTGGTTTTGGTTAAAAAGGCCTTGGGCTACTGGTATTAGATATCTCAGGCTGGGACGAGTTCAGCCATCAGACTCGATTACGGATGGAAACGCCTAGCTCAGTCAGTTATGTCTAAAGGAAGAATGTCTATGATTTCATTCAATCTTAGGGTAGCATACATCCAGATCATCATAATTCATTCAAGAAAGTACAGTACTGTATCTATGCCTTGTCCTAGGGAGCTTAGTCTCTCAATATAAATTGCTGTGTTTTGGGCTGTCTACCCTTTCCCCCAGTATTCACTTGGGTGGTAACGTCGGTGTCGGCATGGCCCCTTACTAACAGAGTTTGTGTGATCCGGTAATTAGACGACTGGAAAATGTTTGCGGACTTGGTCCCAACTGTCATCATCGGGACAGGCTCCTCGTTTTATTGCGATCTGGGAATAGTTGCCTATCTAGAGAAGTCTAAGCTTTTGCTTAAACAAAGAATGATATACCTCTGGTCATTTACAAAGAGACAGCAGTAGGTGGAGTTTATCCATCATGACAATAACCCGATTCAGAAATATGGCTCGACCCTTCCTTCAATAGTCACAGTTATCAGAACAACAATGGCTACAGCTACTAGGCCTCCTGACCTCTCTCGAGAAACTTGTTTCTCACGTCGCCTCCACCTATCTTTGCATTTTCAGTTTTACATCAATCTTATTCTTTTAATGGCTTAGAAAGCTTCAAAGAATGCTAAAAGCTACTGTAAAGTTAAATAAAACCCCATTCATATTTTAAATATTAAAATGAAATAAAAATTACATATATTTGCTAACAATACAAAATTTTTTTTACAAAAACAAATTTACATAAACTTTAGGAGGTCAGAATCATAGAGATCACAATCTGAAATGATAGAAAAAAATGCGAGTTATCTTTTTGGGTGGTAAGATAACCTGTCCAAATGTCACAGGTTTTTGGGGCAACTAATTTAATTTACCAGTGGGCACAGTTTATATAGAATGAAACCTTATTATCGTAGAAAAGAAATACTGTATGTAAGAAAATACGAAACAAGTTGTGATTTACCAAACTTTCTGGGGTCAAATCTATAATAATTTTTTGACGTTCTAGTTTTGCCTTGAAATTTTTTTTATTAAAATCATTGTAACGAATGTGATATATAGCTGTGTGAAATTGTACCATGTTACAAAAATCTAGAGAGAACAAGAATGCATAGAGGTATGCCACCTGACCTTTTGGTAATGTACAGTAAACTAAATGGCCCCAGAACACACCAACTCGTATGGCCTAATATACCACATGAATTGGAGGAAGGTTATGTAAATTTTGCGTTATTTATTTCTCTCTAATTATAAGTTTGAACATTATTTTAATACTATAGAATCAAAATTCTTACCCCAAAAAATCAATTTGAAAATGGAAGTAAAAAAAAGGGAAAATAAAAAATGAAATAATGCAAAAAGTAGATGTGCATTTTGTAAAAATTAGAATTATTGTATTTATACTAACAAGTTGTAAAACAAAGTTCAATTTTTGTAATTTACTAACGAGGACCATCAAGTAGCCTACAGTTGAGACAAGACTATTTAATATATACTGTGGCAGATATGCTGTGTTTGTCTTGTGGTCGTCCGTGGGTGGGCAGGTTTGCCAGTATGTATTTTCTGGCAGCATGATACTTCCACATGGAAGCGTGTCTTCAGTCAAGTCTCGACGAGCTTGAACGTTTCTGCCAGGAGCATGCAAAGTGCCTTCGGCATCTTGTTTGACATGTAAAAGCGAGGACCGACTAGGGGACCACACAAATCAAATGCGATCTTGAAAAACGTTTGCCTTGGTATTAACTTGAAAAAGGGCATGCCTGAATATAGAATGTAAGAATTTACTGTAATTATATTCAATACCATGTAAAAGAGAGAGTGGCGACTGTTGTGTCTTGCAAACACAATTTGATGTAGCAAATATACAACTGATTGTGTCTACAAACCCCTTCGTCGAGTTGTAAAACTTTTGCATATTTGTCTTACGTTTTTCCAACTGGGATGGGTCGTGATGTAAAGAACTCAAAAGCTTCACGTTCCTTGTCCGGCTGACTTCCTGACACTGTAGAGTCAGATTGTATTTGTAGTTGTACATGGCCACCAAGTCTGTGTTGTGTAGCACCTTCCCCCAAAGTACCTCAGGAATATAAGGTTTTGGTCAGATGATGCCATACAGATGCATGCCTTTATCCAAGAGTGCTAAGGCAAATAGGAGTGTTTGGAAAAAAGTTATCAATTGTGACGAGCCCCTTCAGTGAAAAGGTTCCACAACGTCTGATATTTATATTTAAACTTCCCCAATTGTCGATCCTTTTGGCACCTTAATGGTGTCCTTCCCTGAGTAGGCAATAACATTACACACAATGCATATCACATTCACACGCCAACATGAGCTTGTTACCATACCTTTAGGAAGAAAAAATAAAATCAATAACTAATAAAAGTAAAATGATATCAAAGTACAGTAAATTGAAATAAAAGTATAAAGTTGCTGATCAATAAAAAGAAATAAAATCAAATTATTATTTATGTATAGACATGTATAATGATAATGAAACTACAATAAAAAAATTTCAAGTGCTTCATACGCATAAAGATTTACAAGTACGAAAGATAAGTTATCAGGCAAATAAATAGTAAACACTATCAATACAAAGAAACAATTACATGAACGTAATCTTTGTGTACAGTGAAACCTCGTTTATCGCGGTAGATAGGTTCCAGATGCGGCCGCGATAGGTGAAAATCCGCGAAGTAGTGACACCATATTTACCTATTTATTCAACCTGTATATTCAGACTTTTAAAACCTTCCCTTGTACGTAGTACTGTTAACAAACTACCCTTTAATGTACAGAACACTTAATGCATGTACTACAGTACCCTAAACTAAAACAGGCACAAATATTAAAGGTGATTTTATATCATGCGTTTCCTAAACACGCTAAAAAGCACGATAAAAAATGGCAACCAATGTTTTGTTTACATTTATCTCTGATCATAATGAAGAAACAAACTGGAGGTAGAGCTTTGCTAATTACCCAGACATATTTCCCATACTTTTCCCTTAGAACTACATCACATCTTCCTACTTTAGATATATATATATATATATATATATGTATGTATATATATATGTATATATATATATATATATATATTTATATGTATACACATACATACCTACATATATACATACATACATACATATATACATAAATACATGCATACATATATATATATATATATATATTATATATTACTGTATATATATGGGTTATGGAAAAAATCCGCGAAGTGGTGAATCCGCGATGGTCGAACAGCGAAGTAGCGAGGGTTCACTGTATTTACTTAGCTGGTTTATTTGTGATGTACATCTTGAAGGGACATTGACTGCAGAAAGGTACCAGCTACTCATTCACAGTGAGATGATGAGGCCCTGGTGTTGTAGTTCCTTTGATAATTAGCCACTATGTGGTCAAATACCTTTCTGATTGAAGGTAGGAGATCCTTCCTCACCCCCTCTCTTCTGCTGAAATAATGAGAGAATCCCTATGATAGCCTTCAGTTTCCTCAAGTCCAAGTCCCTGAGGGCAACATTGCCCTTTTGATGGTAGCGCCTCCTCAAAAGAGCACTGATTATTGGAACATAAGGCAATCTCTGCCAGCATTTGGTCCTCCAAAAAGAGCGAGAAATTTTAGAACACTTCTCGCCACCCAATGTGGTATAGGTGGGAACTCCGGGCTTAAATCGAAGTGTAAACGGTGTGGGAGAGAAGGATTAGGGTCTGTGTGTCGAGTACCATCACAGCCTTGAACCATATCAACGTTTGTATGCTGAATACGGGGGACCCTGGTTGGCCAGAGTTCACCCCTCTTCCTACTCCTCTCCTCCACAGTATTAAGACAGATTCAGATGTCCCAGCACATAAGGTTGATGGTGTAGATGGTGGTGATGATGTTTTCCTTGCCACAACAACAGGCAAAGGTTCACTGATCCCCTCCTCATTTTCCTCGTCTTCTGTCATACCTCCCCTGGGGACAATTTCGGCATCATCTGCCTCCCTTGCATCTTTCTCCAACTCGGCCTTGCCCAGCTTCTCCTTGTCTTAAAAAATTTCGGCAACTTCAAGGTTGTCATCAACATCGCACTTTAATTATATTTGGAGTGAGTTAATGACATCTATACCCAATGTGACTTGCCTGCTGGCCATTATTGAAGAGAACTGCAAAAAATAAAAAAAAAGATAAAACAAATTGGAAATTAGTATTCGGAAATGGACTATAAAGCATTATACAGCATTTCACCCAAACCCAATATCACGCTTGTGGTAGGCACACCATACACCCACACTTCCAACAATGAAACACTTTGCAAGTATCAACACTTGCAGGAGAAATTATTACGTAAAATCTTTGATGTTGTCCACTTACCCGTAGGGTCAAGGTTGACCCTTTGCAGGTACAGAAAAAATAGGAAGCGGAAAAAGTAGAATGGAGTGTCAACCCTACCATGGTGTGCAGAGCACTGCCCTGTTGCAAGTCAATCACCCACAAATTTGTGACAGCTGATGATTTATAGAGAAAAAAAAACTTTTATATATATATACTGTATATGCACAAGGTCGAGCTTGACCAATCGCACCTATCCAGGTGTATTGTGGTGGCCTGTTGGTAATGTTCTTGTCTGGTGATCACCAGACTGGGGTTCGAGTCCCGCTTGAACTTGTTAGTTCTTTTGGTCGCTGCAACCTCGCCATGTGAGCTAAGGATGCCTGGTTTGGCAGAGCCTTTAGGTCCACTTGTGGAGTCATCAGCAGCCATTACCTGGGCCTCTGGTCCTAGCTTGTGTGGAAAGGGTGCTTGGGCACTGATCATATGTGTATATGGTCAATCTCTAGGCCATTGTACCGCTTGCTAGGGCAGTGTCACTGTCCCTTGCCTCTGCCATTCATGATCGGTCTTTAAACCTTATGGTGTACAATTAAGAGAAAATCAAGTTATTGTTAAATCTTGTATTCAGAAATTTTAAAGAAAAATCTTTTTTAGCACAAAGAATTTAATTTGCCTTTTTTTTTCCAGGTGGACAACCCCAAATGATTAAAGTAGTGGGAGGAAAAGGGGGCCAAATGCCAATCCAGCTGGCAGGTGTTGGAAGTGGGAGTATCTGGAAGCAATGTCAAAGCTACTTTCCTTAAAACATCCGGTGATCAGGTAAGTTTTTCAGTTTTTTCATAATTAATTTTGCTCTCTCTCTTCTCCTCTCTCTCTCTCTCTCACTCTCCTCTCATCTCTCTCTCTCTCTCTCTCTCTCTCTCTCGACCAGAAAATTTTCCCCCCCAACCAGGACTCCATTCCAGGTGAGAGGCATAAGGCCTCAGGCTGGTAAAATGCCCCAGGGTATGTTCCCTGCGCAAAGCGACCTTCCACTGTCTTTGACCCACAATGCACCAAGAAGAAGGCCGTGTCAGGCCTGATAAGGACAGGGCAAAGGTCGCCATTCGTACACGAACCAGGTTTCGCTCGCGACTTAAATTGTGACCTGCGTTTGCGTTTTCGCTTATTTTGTGTGCATAGTGTTTGTGTTGAGATGGATAACACTCGTGTTCAATGTCGTCGTCCAGGTGTGAATGGGGAAGCGTGTTTCGGCTTTCCTTTCACATTTGGAAAATGATCCCCATTCTTTGTGTACCTCGTGGCGTGGTCGTGCCTGTACTCAGAGCGATACATGTAGTGAGTGTAGTGAATGGTCTGAAACCCAATGGGCTCTTATGGCCACGAAGAGGAAAAAGAAAGGAAAAAAGTAACGTTCTTCCTCTAAGAAAGACAGTGGTTCGAGGCCTTCGTCGAGCTGTTCTTCGGTAATTCCTTCCCTTCCGTCGATATCGCCATTGCTACAACAGATCAACGAGAGAGAAGGGACCACGCCGATTCGACCCAGACTCCCCGTTGTTATCGGCCCCTCCCCTACCGTCCCCTTCAGTGAGTTCGGCGCTCATATCCCTTCTCGGGAGATTGGAGGAGAAGATTGACAGGATGAGCGAGTCGACCGCCCCCACGTGTCTCACACGTGGTTTCTCTCTGACCGGCCGCCAGAGCCGCCATCTTGGCCTGCCCACACGTGCGCACCGCCTCCCCTTAACCGCATGGCAGTCTCGGGGATACCGGGCGCCCCCCTCAGCCGCCAGCGCCATCTATTAGAGCTGCCTCACAGGCCTCATCAGCTCACGAAGCTGCGCCGCCATCTTGGCCTGCTGCCTTCTCTAACCCAGCGCCCCCCGCCTCCGCTAAACTGGCGAATGCGACCCCATCATCGGAAGCCACCCCTCACTTACATCAGGGCGGGCCCTTTTCTCGGATCCTTCCCCTTGGGATTAGGAACACTTGGGAGACACTCTAAGGACCCCGTTCAGGTCTCCTACGAAGGATCCTTTGCCGCCTTGGGAAGAGCAAACCTTTCAGAGGATGCCCTTGTCGTCATTCCAGCCTCCCTCGCAGGACTATAGGCGAGGGAGAGAAGAAGAGAAGGGGGGAGGAACACACTCTTCGAGGACCCTAACGCATCCTCCCCCTCCCGCATCGATTTGGTGGACCCCGACCCCAAGAAGAGAAGGCTAGAGAATGCGGCAGGCAGTCGCCAGTCATCAAATTCTTCAAGGGGCTCCCAAGGTTATAGAGGTCCCCTAGACCATCACGCCTCATCAAGTGGGCGTAGAGCAGAGGCTCCGGCTGGAGGCTCTGCCCTGGGCTCATCCTCCCCTTCGTGGACAGGACCTCCGGAGGGGAGACTTTTTGGAGACGATGCCTACCAGTCATCGGAGGGTCTGGCAGAAGAGGACCCTTCGGTGGAAGACTCCTCCTCCTTCTCCAGGGTGTTGGCGCTCATCAGGCACCTCAATAACCTGCCGGAGCCAGCCCCTGTTGTTCCTCCAGGGGAAGTTTCTTTGTTGAAGGAGCAGTTTGGTATCCTTCGAGAAGCTCGTCCCCCTATGTCTCTCCCCTTGGCCCCATTTATGGGCAGAAAGCTGGGGAAGATTAGTGCATCCGTCTGATGGCCTCGGGGCCAATGAAGTTGTTGCCTTACCCGAGGGTAAGGCATTGAAGGTTCTACGCCCCTGAGGATTTCCCACAGACGGGCTGGCCCTCGGGAACTTGGCATCCCTGTCCCCAGGATTGTTGGAGGATAAGCTTACAGTGGGTTCTGTGGCCTTTTCTATCCAGGAGATTGTCGCCCTCGAGTCAGCACTGTGGTCTTCATTCTCTGTCTCCTCATGGTTGGACCTGTGGTCCAACACCATGGGTTCCTTGGCTCTGCAACAGCTGGGTTGGTCGGACCAGGCCAAGGAACTGTTTATGGAACTTGCAGTGTCAGGAGAGAGGGTCATCTTCCTAGCGGAACAGTCCCTGGTAGCCGCTTCCAACATGTCCTTTGTAGGAGGGACACAGTTCTTCACAGGATGACGTGGAGGCTTCCCGCGAGGGAAATAAGGAACCTACGAAACTCGCCGTTGTCAAACGAGGCGCTGTTTGATGACAGGTTAATTGAAGAAGCCCTCGACAAGTGGAGGAGGGACAACATAGATGCTGCTCTCCACAGGGCCTCCAGCTCGTCTTTCAGACATCATAATCATGGGAATAGGGAGGCTCCCAGACCAAGGCCTCCAACAGCAGTTAATAGGCCTCCGCCTCCCTCCCCACAGGCTCCCGCCACTCCAGGCTGGTCCAGACACCCGCAGCCCTCCTCCGCCCCAGGCAGAAGCGCCCCTCCTAATGGTTGGCAGGGGTTCGGACTGAACCGACGACCACGCAGCAACAAATTCCCTAGGAGGAAGTATGAAGAGAGGCCCCCCTCTTCCATGCTCCATTCAGTGGGGGGGATGCCTCAATTATCGGTGGGAAGCATGGGCTGCCCAGGCTGCGGACCTATGGACTATTCAAGTCCTTCGCGATGGGTACAGATTGCCCTTCGAGGACGACCTACCCCCGTTGATAACGGGCGCACAAGCCCAGACTACTACCCCCAAGGACAAGGCCAGGAGATTGGCCTTAGGAGAGGAGATCTGCGGGTTACTACAGAAAGGCGCTGTCCAACGAACACCCCTACAAGAATTGGGGTTCTTCAGTCGGCTCTTCCTGGTGGAGAAAGCCACAGGAGGTTGGAGACCGGTGATAGACCTTTCCTCCCTCAACAAATTTATCAGGAAGACACCTTCCAAGATGGAAACCCCCTCTCACTTTCCTGTCTGCTATCAGGCAGGGTGGCTTCATGCTGTCCATAGACCTAAAGGACGCTTACAGTATTTCCAAATCCCAGTACACCCCTCCAGCAGGAAGTTCCTCAAGTTCAAGTGGGGAGAAGAGATCTTCCAGTTCTGCACCCTCTGCTTCGGTCTCTCCACAGCCCCCCAAGTGTTCATGAAGGTCTTTACCCTGGTGTCGTGTTGGACCCATGAGAGAGGGTATCAGGCTCTTGAGGTACCTTGACGACTGGCTCCTTCTCTCAGGATCGAAGGACGTCCTCATCAAGCAGAGGGACAAGTTGGTGGAATCATGCTAAGAGTTGGGGATCGTCGTGAACTGGGAGAAGTCCCAACTATCTCCCACTACGAGGACAGTGTACCTGGGAATGCATTTATGTTCGGTCCAAGCCAAGGACTTCCCCACGTCAGAGAGGCTTGAACGGCTGGAAGAAGTCAGTCAACCATTACTCGGGGGAAACGGGCAACC
>NC_090726.1:66447182-66489682 GCF_036898095.1 Palaemon carinicauda | reverse complement strand
GGAGAGGTAAGGTACAGCCCATTCTGAACAATTACCCCTCCCTTTTTCTTCAGCTGTTGTCAGGTCTATTTGCTGTGTGGTAATTTTTTTTTTTAGTTTAGAAACAAAAAGAAAAAATTTAGATAAAAATCTAAATTTTTTTCTTTTTGTTTAGTGGTTGTCCTATATGTCAGGGATGTAAGAACAATTTATTTTGGTATCTCCTATAATCAGTAATTTTTCCAACACGGAGTACTTACCTCGAACTACTTTCTTAGGAGTATCTGGGATCTCCTCCCAACCGACCAGAATTTTGTGTAGTTTACTCTACTCCCGTTTTCTATGCGGGGTAACCTCTGGCGGAGTGATGCGCGCCATGAGGTGACCAGGGGTCAGAGAGCATGCTTGCTCAGGTCTCGAGCTCCAGTAAGTTTTCTGGTCGCGTCGCGATAACATCTCGACACACTCTCCTTACCCAGTGCGACCCTTTGTGTCTCACGCGGTCCCCACGTGGTACATTGTTCATTCCATACCTTTTCCTACCCTTTCCCTCTGTGTTCGTCGTGTAGGGGCAGCTTATGTTCTCTTACAGCCACGTGTCCGGAGTGCGAGTCCTGGAATGAGGTGCAGTGGGTGTGCTACGGCACCAAGAAGAAGAAGGGGTCCAAGAGGTCACCTAGTAAGTTGAGCCTCTCCTCGCCGCTTGCTTCTCCCGATGCCTCGTCGGATAGAGCTTCTCAGCCACCTTCCCCTACTCAGAGTGGGGGACGAGGTAAGTCAGTTGCGGGGAAGAGGCCCATTGCTCTTCCCCAGGAGTCTGAGATTTCTGATAGTGGGGATGTTTGTCGGTCCAGGCAAGTGGGGGGGCCTGAGGGAGGGACGGGAGTGTGTTCAGAGGACGGAGTCCTGGTTCCAGCGGGGCCCGTCTCTTCCGATGATCCTAGGTGGGGAAAGGCTGCTGCAGCCTCTTCCCCCGCTTCATGGGCCTGTATTTCAGGTACGTCTGCAGCCGAGGGAGACGCCGAGAAGGAGGACTCACCATCATCGGATCCCCTCGCATGGGCGTCGCCGAAGACGTCCTTCAGGTCGTCCATGAGGCTGGAGGAAGAGTTTGAGGCGTGGTTCCCCAGCAAGAAGTTACCTCGCTCTCCCCCAGCGCCTTCAGCAACGCTCCCTCCCGTCTTCATGGAGCCTTCGTCACCTACGGACCAACACGAGGAACCACCAGAGATGCGGGACGACTCGGACCCTTCGGTGCGGTCCTAAAAATCTTCGGGCTCCTCTTTCGAGTCATACTCTTTCTCCTCGGAGGATGGAGCGCCGAGGTACCAGTAGAGGACGCGAGAGAGGTCCCGTTCCCGTTCCAGATCTCGCCATGCCAGGAGGCACGCTAGATCCCCCAGAAGGAGGCACAGAAGAAGCCGTTCCCCTAGGGAGGAATGGGTGCGTGTCGCCATCCCACGCAGCCACCTCCTGGGAGCTTTAGCAGTTCCGGGTACCTCTGGCGGGCTCCCAAGGGCTTGTTCTCCCGCTCCGAAGTACGTCCCCTACAGCAGGTCCGAACTTCAGAGGGGATCCTCACTTCAGGGTCCGGCAGACAGGCATAAGTCCGCGAAGGTTCCGACTCCATCCGCCCAGCGGAGGGAGTCACCCCTTCGGTCTGGCAGCCATGTCCCAGCCTCCAAGACTTCGACAAGCCGGCCAGAACGTGAAAGACAACCAGTAGCCACGAGGAAGCCCGCAGCAGCTTGGTCCTCCGTGGGGAGAGACTAGTCCAGGACGGAGGCCTCCGTCCCAGCGGCGATGCCCGTCCTCCATCCAGAACCGCAGAAGTCGTACCACGACAAAAGGATGCCTCCACCCCCCGCCCGTCGTAGGTGCACCTTCTCATGCAGAGGAGCATCCGACGGAAGGCCTAGGAGATAGCGCGGAATGCTCCGCGGACGAGGCCTCCGCGTACAGAAAAGTACTGTACTAGCCCTCATCAGAGGCCACCACAGGCTAGACGAACCGAAGCCCACGACGGATGAGGACTGGCTCTCGGGCCTCAGCAGGTTGGTTGCTACCCCCGTGCAGCAGAGGACCTCACTGGCTGGCTCCCTAGAGCTCCTTCGCCATCCTCGCGGTACGTCTCCTCCAGCAGACCCGATCATCGACGGAAGTCATCGTACCAGGTCTCGGTCGACAGGCATAAGGCCGCGAAGGTTCCGACCTCACCCGCCCAGCGGAGAGAGTCGCCCCTTCGGACTGGCAGCCTTGTCCCAGCCTCCGGTTCTTCGATGGCACGCCCTGAACGAAGGAACCAACCAGCCAGCACAGGGAAGCCCACAGCTCCATGGATCTCCGCAGGAGCTCCATCCGTCCAGCGGAGGCAGCCGCTGGCTCGACCCGACAGCATGGCATCCATACCCGGTACCATGACAGCTCCATTCAGGCTTCGTGGTCAACCGCTGGTATGCCAGGGTACTCACACCCCACGGATTCCCCGGGAGGAGGTAGACCCATGACGGCTACCTCCGTCCCGGTTGCTCCATCCGTGATGGAGCCAGCCGCTCCATCGTCCCGGCCAGCCCCATCCAAACATCGAAGGCGGCCGCTGACACACCCATGACGGCTACCTCTGTCCCGGTGGCTCCCTCCGTGATGGAGCCAGCTGCACCATCGTCCCGGCCAGCCCCATCCAAGCATCGGAGGCGGCCGCTGATATGGCAGGGTACTTACACCCCACGGATTTCCCCGGGAGGGGGTAGACCCATGACGGCTACCACCGTCCCGACGGCTCCCACCGTCCCGACGGCTCCATCCGTGACGGAGGCAAAGTGGCTTTCCCCCCTAGCGGGTCGAACAGGGCTCTTGCCGCTCCAGTGCCTGCCTTAGTGGCCGCTGGAGAGGCTTCCCGCATCTTTGCCCAGTGTCTCTTCGGCTCCGTCCGCCCGTCGGATGTAGACGTTGGCACACGTAATCTTTACCTCGCCTTGCCCCCCCCGTAGAGGAGCTTAGACTCCACAGTTAGCCTTCAGACCGTCCTACTCGGGCTCCAGGAGAGATCTTGGCAAGCATGGCGGGACCACGGAGCGGATCCATGGACCGCAGCAGTACTAAAGGAGGGGTACAGGTTGCCCTTCCTAGCGAACCCCCCCCACCTCTGATCCCAGATCAACAGGTGGAGTGGTTGGCACCCAAGGACCCCTTGAGAGTAGCAGCATTGCAGGAAGAAGTCTCGGCAATGCTGGCGAAAAGGGCAATAGAACCAGTCAAGAACCTGGGTCCAGTGTTCGACAGCAGGCTCTTCCTGGTGGAGAAGGCAACAAATTCGTGTGCAAGACCGACTTCAAGATATACACTCCGAAGTCGGTCCTAGTGGCCTTGAAGGAGGAGGACTTCATGAGGTCCATTGACCTCAAAGACGCCTACTTCCAGGTCCCTGTCCATCCCTCCAGCAGGAAGTACCTAAGGGTAAAATGGGGTACCCAAACGTTGCAGTTCAAAACCCTCTGCTTCGGACTGTCGACAGCCCCTCAGATCTTCGCGAGGGTCTTCACAACAGTTTCAGCCTGGCCACACGAACAGGGCATCCGCCTGCTTTGGTACCTAGACGACTGGTTGTTGCTTTCAGCCTCAGAGGAAGTACTGAGGGAGCAAGGCGCGAAGCTCCTGCAGTTCTGCAACGTCTTGAGTATCATCATCAACCTGGAGAAGTCCCAGCTGATACCCTACACCAGGATGACCTACCTAGGGATGGTCCTAGACTCATGGTGGGCGGAAGCCTTCTCCTCCGCGGAGAGACTGGACAACCTAGAACAGATACTCCAGCACAGGAGAGCCAAGGACTGGCAAAGACTGATGGGACTCCCCGCACAAGATAGTCCCGGTGTCCTCAGAGACGAAGGAAGTCCTGGAGTGGTGGCACGTCAGAACGAACACCCTCAAGGGAATGCCCTTCGCAGCCGACCCTCCGGAGATGCTCCTGTTCACAGACGCATCCAAGGAGGGCTGGGGTGCCCATATTCTCGTCAAAACGGCAAAAAAGTGAAAATGGGAAGTCAAGGAGACGAACCTGCACACAAACGTGCTGGAGATGATAGCCGTACAAAGGGCGTGCCTAGAGTTCGTCCATCTACTCCGGGGAAACGCCGTGGCTCTGATGTGCGACAACGCCACGGTGGTGGCCTACGGGAAAAAGCAAGGAGGACTGAAGTCGAAGGAACTGTGCAGTCTCACGGA
Source organism: Palaemon carinicauda (assembly GCF_036898095.1). Lineage (NCBI taxonomy): Eukaryota > Metazoa > Arthropoda > Malacostraca > Decapoda > Palaemonidae > Palaemon > Palaemon carinicauda. The sequence goes on along the minus strand of NC_090726.1, from coordinate 66,485,479 downwards.
GTTCCTAGAATGGGCCGAAGTGGAACAAATCAATATTTCAGCCAGGTTCATTCCGGGGAAGAGGAACGTCCTGGCCGACGGCCTCAGCAGGATGGGTCAAGTGGTAGGCCTGAGTGGTCCCTACACCCAGAAGTGGCCAAAACCCTCATCCTGAAGTGGGGCTCACCGGTGATAGACCTCTTCGCCACGAGACTAAACGCACAGTTCCCCATGTTTTGTTCTCCTGTGCCAGATCCAGCAGCGGCGTTCGAGGACGCCTTCCAACACCCTTGGGACAACCTCGGTATTTACGCCTTCCCTCCCTTCGGGATGCTCAGACAGGTCCTCAACAGGCGTCCAACCTGTGGATGACTTTGGTAGCGCCCTGGTGGCCGCAGAGAGAGTGGTTCGCGGATCTAAAGGAACTGGCACGCCTTCCACCCTGGCCACTTCCAGACAGACCAGACCTTCTCCGGAAGCCTCGCTTCCAAAGGTTCCACGAAAACCCTTGGTCCCTCCGCCTTCATGCGTGGAGGTTATTGAGCGTCTCCTGAGAAAGGAAGGATATTCGTCGAGGACGGCATCGAGGATGTCAGGGTACCTGAGACGTTCGTCAGTCGCGGTGTACCAGGCGAAGTGGGCTACCTTTACTAAGGGGTGCTCCTCGAAGAACATCAGGCCGTTAGGGCCTCCATTCACGAGATAGCAGACTTCCTGGCCTATCTCAAGGACGAAGTGGGCACGTCCATCCCAGCCATTAAAGGAGTCCGGGCAGCGCTGGGCCAAGTCTTCCTCCTGAAGGGCATCGACCTAGGTGCCTCCAGACATATCTCGATGCTCATCAAGAGCTTTGAGCAGTCGTGTTCCCCCCAAGCCGCTAGAGTGCCCCAGTGGGATGGGGCTAGGGTTTCGGAAGATGCTTTCGGAACCTCCCTTCGAGCCTCTTAAGACATTCTAGACAAGGAGCTCACCCTCAAGACAGTCTTTCTGTTAGCTCTGGCATCAGCAAAAAGAGTGGGTGAGATTCATGGCCTGTCTTACGAGATCTCACACTCGAAGGGGTGGCGAGAAGCTACCTTCAGATTCTTACCCTCCTTCGTAGCCAAGACTCAGAATCCAGCTGTTTGGGACCCCAAGTTTGAAGGGTTCTCAGTGCCAACTATCCCACGTTCGGATAACCCGAGGGACTTGCTTCTGTGTCCAGTCAGGGCAGTACGGAAGTACCTAGAGAGGACGGCCAAACTTCGCCCCGAAACCAAGAGTGTTCGTCTCAGGACTGGTGAAGAAGCTGGTCTCCAAAAATACGGTCTCCTTCCGGCTACGCCAGGTGATCATATAAGCCTACAGCAGTGCAGGGGTCCCTCTTCCAGGAAGGCCTAGACCCCACGACATTTGGGGACTGAGGTCTTCGTTGGCCTTTGAAAGAAACATGGCAGTGGGCCAAATCCTGAGGGCAGGTACATGGTCTAGACAGTCTACCTTTACGGCTCACTACTTGAAGGATTGTTCGAGGAGATCCTTGGACGGGTTCTCTCTCGGTCCCACCATTTCCACGCTCCAAAAGATTTAAAGGTGTAGCCCCGGGGAAGCCGAGGGCGGTAAGTCCAAGAGACAGGTTCCTTCCTTACCCCTTTCTTCCCCTATCACCTTCCCCTATATGACCCTTAAATCCTTAACTGCCATGAGATACCCTGTCAGTGGAAGAATGCATATCCAAGGATTTTTGCAGAGGTGGGTCACTAGAAAGTGTTTTGCGTAGTTTTCCCTATTTTCTCGTGTTTCCTTTGGGGTCAGCAGAACCTAGCCTCCTATCTAGGTTCCTTTTCTCTCATCAAGGTCATTAGGTCCGGAGGGCCACTCCCACCTCCTAAGGTGTAAGTCTCCTAAGAAAGTAGTTCGAGTTAAGTACTTCGTGTTGGAACAAATCACAAATTTTAAGTAATTTGTATTTTTCCTAACAGTACTTACCTCAAACTACTTTCGGGTTATGGCTCGCCCATCCTGCCCCGAGTGCCTTACAGGACTTCGTAGAAACCTATCTGTCAAAAACTTAATGGAGCTCGAGACCGGAGCAAGCATGCTCTCTGACCCCGGGTCACCGCATGGCGCGTATCACTCCGCTTGAGGTTGCCCCGCATAGAAAACGGGAGTAGGGTAAACTACACAAAATTCTGGTCGGTCTCAGAATCCCCAGAACAAGAACTTCATAATACATAATTAAATGAGTGAACCACAAATAAGCGACATGTCTGATGGGAAGAAAAATCACACCTTGAGTATTAACGTAAGTCTTATTTTCTGAAAGTTAAGTCACAAAAACTTTAAAAATCTACCAAAAATTTTTATTTTTCCAAAAATCCTTTAGTTGATAATGTTGAAATTAAAAATATGAAGCTGCTATTGAAAATTTTGATGAGTTCAAAGCTTTCATGCTACCAACAAAAATGAGAAGTGAAGCAATTAACACAGGAACCATAGGAGCAATTGCTCAATTATAGAAAATGAGAGTAAGTAGTCACCTTGTACTGTGTGCGCAATTCAGAAAGAAGCATGAACAAGCTATGAAAAATCAGTGGGGTGGGTGTATGAACAAATTGTTAGGTAATGAAATATTAAAAGAAATTAGATTGTTAGAAGTTTAGATTATTAATAATTAAGTGTTGGTTTTGTAGGTACAGTATTACAAATGGCCTTGTATATACAGTAGGGTCCCGAATTATGCGAGAATTTGGTCGATTAATGACCTCGTGTAAATGGAAAATCGCGAATTTCGAAACACACAACTAACAGAAATAATTCCATTGTGGCCATGGCAACCAGCAATTTGCCTATTCAAATGTGTTTACTACCCATTTCCAATACTTTCTTTGTACTATACTGTATTTCTTTATAATATCAAATTGTTTTTGTAAATAAATAAAACATTTAATATACTTTAAAGTTCTAATAACTTGAAAAATGGTTAAAATTATAACCAGGATAGGTGTAAACACCATATATTTCCCGTTACAACACAACCCAAAATACAGACAAATTTTAATGTTTGTCATATCTATTGTATAATACAACTGGTGAATAGCAAAACCATCACTCTATAGACTAGCTTGTTGTATGATTGAAAATCCAGAATTATCAAAATAAAGGCGATTTTATATCATGCGTTTCCTAAACACGCTAAAAAGCAGAATAGAAAACGACAACCAATGTTTTGTTTACGTTTAACTCTGATCACAACGAAGAAACAGACGCATTTATACATCTGTGTTTTTGAATTGACAGCAATTTTACCAAGTATAGATTATATGTTGAATTTGTTATTACCAATGTTCTAATTATTTTTTATTAGAACTTTCAAATAAATGAAATGAATGCCATTTATGAAATGTTTTTCTTTATGATGCCGCCTGAAACGGAAACCTTCCATTTGTTTACGCTCCATCTTCGATCATAATAAACAAACGAATGCATTAAACACACATGATCTAAGTCATAACTAATGATATTACAAACATTTAGTAAACATTATGTTATTACAAATATTTTACTTACCGTATCCATATAAATTCCTAAATTCGTAGCAAAGCTGGAAATTTTTTTCCTTATGCGTTTAATCCACAATAGCAAACTGCCGCTAATGACAGAGTGATAACTTACGATAATTCTAAACTGTTACGAAAGATAATTGTCCTTTCCATATCCAAAATACTTTTCCTAACTTCAGTTATAAGTCAACTTGTACCCACCTCAATTATGGATCCATATGCAAAAAAGGTAAAGAAGAAAGTACTAGGCCTATTTTTAAAGTCACCGAACAATTAGGTTACCGCTATAACGTTCGATGAGAGAGAGAGAGAGAGAGAGAGAGAGAGAGAGAGAGAGAGAGAGAGAGAGAGAGAGAGAGAGGGATGGTTTTAAAGTACTAAACAATAAATATGATAGGTTATAACACATTGGTGTTTATGTAATATTAACTGTATAGATGGTTTGAATAAGTTAAGAAATGGTGTAAACAATTCTTTGTTATTGTATTCGCGCGGAAGCTAGACATCAGCTGATGTGATCACAGCCAAAAGTAAAACAAAAATAAGTTAGCAATACTCGATTTTTAAAACACACCCGAAATTTTACAACATAAGTACATGTTTTATTATAGCGCAATTGACATTTAAAGAGTAAAAATTTTCTGGAATAGAATGGTGTTTCCTAAAAAATAGTGGTTTGCTGACGAAATCGGTTACCGTATTTTAAGCTATGATTGAAATGGATGTATACACGGTATATTTTTTTCGTTTTGTATTTAATTGACACTTCAAGAAAACCGATTTTGGTTTCTTCATCTATTTGTAAGTATTGTATAACGAGAGAGAGAGAGAGAGAGAGAGAGAGAGAGAGAGAGAGAGAGAGAGAGAGAGAGAGAGAGAGAGAGAGAGAGAGAGAGATATGACGCAGAAGGTTACAGACCTAGAACAGGGGAGGATGAAGGTGGGGGGAGTTATGAGATAGGCTGGGTGGACTGGCAGGGGAGACGGTAGGAGACGGGGGAAGGGGGGATTTGGTTGCCAGTGGCTAAAAATAGATTCTGAAAGACGGTAAAGGGAAAAACGAATCCCATCGAATAAACAGAATAAGGAAAGGGAATAAGATTCAGAGGAATAATAGATATAATGGAATGAAAATGACTAGATGGTGTTAGTTGTGATAAGAATAAATTAGATATTTGAAATAAGAGTGTCTGAGGAGGTATAGAAGGAATTCGTGATAAATATAGAGGAATATCAAAGGATACAGTTAGTTTGCATTAAAGGGTTTGTTATCGTTTATCGGCAGTGAATAGCCTAAACTTCGGTAACGAGTCGTCAATATTTTGTCATATTTTAAACAGTATACATTTGATTTGCAAACATTGGTTTTGTAGAGTAGACGGTAAAATAAAATCTAGAGAGAGAGAGAGAGAGAGAGAGAGATTTCTGCCATCAAATCTCTCTCTCTCTCTCTCTCTCTCTCTCTCTCTCTCTCTCTCTCTCTCTCTCTCTCTCTAGATTTTATTTTACCGTCTACTCTACAAAACCAATGTTTGCAAATCAAATGTATAGCCTACTGTTTAAAATATGACAAAATATTGACGACTCGTTACCGAAGTTTAGGCTATTCACTGCCGATAAACGAACCCAGTCTACTCGTGAAAACCTTGAACGCCCAGAGGGAAAAATAAGGCCTTTAAATATACTGTACTAAACAAAAATAATGCTTTAATATACCATCATTAACACTACCATTACAATTATCGTAAGGTTGGAGAAAGATAAAGATTGCCGAGAACGTAACCACATTTCTGTTTACATTTTGTCAGCTGGACTCGCACAGTTAACAGTTGATTTCATTGTTGTGGAATTTTATCCTTAAATAGGCTATTCATCATGAAATTATGTTAATGAAATGTAATGTTAATATTGTTTTGTAACATTTATTATAAATCACCGTATTTAGGGCTACCAATATACTTAAAAAGACTATAGATTTGATACATTTTGTAGTGCTTGACTCGCGAACTTTGAACAGCCTCGTGGATACAGAAAATTTATTTTTGAAAAATAGCGATCGTGGAAAAGGGGAATCGTGTAATTCGAACACGCTTAATTCGGGACCCTACTGTAGAGTACAAATTAAGAATTACCAGACATATTAGGCTGCATTTCTTAAGGATGGACAGTTTTGATGTTTTTAATTGTTATACGAAGAAAGAAAAAGATGTTATGAATGTGTGAATAATTGCTTCCAACTATTATGCATTGGTTTAATTGATTCCAACTATTATGCATTGGTTTAATTGATTCCAACTATTATGCATTGGTTTAATTGATTCCAACTATTATGCATTGGTTTAATTGATTCCAACTATTATGCATTGGTTTAATGAGATCTATATGCTTATATTTATGAAAGTAAGGCATTGTTTTTTAGAGTAGTTCAGGATTGTAAATTACATCCTTTTTTCTTTTTTTTTTTCATCAAGGAGGCAACCAAGTTGTATTGCCAGTGAATAATGCTCCCATGAAATCCCCATTAAAAATAGTGGAGCAACAGCAGCATACTGTTGTCACTGGCCGATCGATATCTACCTCACCTGTTGTAATACGAACACAAACCGGTTCCTTATCAGCCAACCCTGTGGTAGGTGTGATATGTTTTTGTTGTAGTGTATGGTACTCTTTGAAATAGAATTAGGTATTCACCCAGAAATCTCTTACATAGATGTGGATTAGTAGTTTGTAATTGTGGTAAAAACTATTGACCTTTTTTAACTTACTTTTCCTAGAATTTTTGTTCTTTACTTTGAAATTTATAGTGTCTAGGTCTTTGATTGTATAACATCTGATTTAATCATTTCATAGGTAAGTCTTGCTTCTTGTAGTTTTTATACTTTTTTTCTGTGTAGGGATAAATGTTTGGAATGTCTTATTTAAATGTTAAACCAAGATAACCCTTGGTAATCCATCCCCATTCTAGGGTAAGCTTTGTCATGTTACCTTGAATTGCCAGGTTACAGGTACTCCTCACTTGAAGACAGGTATGTTCCCAAGACTAGGTTGGTAAACTAGTTGGTTAAGCAAATAATTCCCATAATGAAATCTAGAGCAACACTGAAAAGTGTTCATGAAGGATGTCCTAGTTATACATATTATTTTGTTTCCAAATTATAATGGACTAAGATTCTTGAGCAGTATTTTCTGTAAATTAAATTAGAAAATTGCGGGTGTTACGGGGCAGGTTCTCCCACGATAGCTGAATAACCACATAGATACAGAAATCTACAATGTGTCATGTATTTTTAATTATTTTTGGGGCTAATGCTATTTGTGGTCTCCAGGGACTTTCCTATGAAAGGCTATAATAGGGAATCCAATACAACAGATACCAAAAATAAAAGTCTTCCTAGCTCAAAGGCCAGTGCATCAATGTGCAAATCATTGACTCAGTGTGTTTGAGAGAGAACTTCTTGTTCAGACACTCTGGAACTTTGACACAGCACCTCCAAAGTTGAAAACTGTCTGCCATGGCTGACGTTATTCATTACTACATCACCATTGCTCAGCCTTAGACCAGAGAATCAGTGCTACGCCTTGGAACCATTCAATCTGCACACCAACTTGCGCCCTCCTTCCATCCATATTTCTGTCGTCGTAGATTCAGTATCTTCAGGATATTGAATACGATTAAGTAATAGGAATTACTTTTTTTTTTTTCTTTTTTTGAAGAATACGTAAATAGCATTTAGATGTTGATCAAATGTACCAATGATTGAGATGGTGTGTGTTACAATTTCTGAATCATTTGGCATTGTTTACCGTTGTCCCAGCCTCTCCTGAGTGATATAGGAATAATTGGGTTTTCATTTAATCTTTTTATTCACATATGAATGAAATCGAAATTGTACATGCCCAGGTTGGATGTGATAACCTGGTCAGCCCTAATTGAGGTCACGAGTGTTGGTGCTATCATGGTTTTATTTATTATAAATGTTTGTCGATTTACTCACAAAGCAGTTATTTGATACTTTATTCATAAATATTTTATTTACATATCACCTGTCACCAGATAATATGAAATACTACAACTTCTGTCATATAGTGACACTTTACAGATTGGGATAGGGCTTGGGACCCTGTCAATTATTATATTTGTTTGCAGTGGATGTGCTCTGCTGCTCAGAATCAGGATCCACTTTTGGAAGGCTTGACGTAAAGTGTCTTTCTTTCCATTCCTAAGATTATAGGGTCTGCTGAGAATTTACCCTACAAGGACCTCCTCCTGTGACCTGCATTTCAAGATGTAGTTGGGGTTTTGGAAATGTGGTCATGTTGGGCCAGGCCTTTTCTAGGTAATAGATTTTGGTTTGGAGGATGACCTAGACTCCAGAGAGGAGGCAGCTTTACTTGGGGGTGTTCTTCAGAAGAGGCTTCTGTCTTTGCGAAGAGCCCCTCAATAGCTATGCTGCTTTCTAGGTCAGATTCAACCCGTGTTTCCGCCAAACAGATCACGAGTCTGCTCGTGTTTGATATGCTTGCATCTCCTGTGGACTCCTTGGTTATAACCAAGATAGATGAGGTTTTGATCGGCACCCTCTACTGTCAGCCCACTCAAGGTGCTGCCCTTCCAGGGAGTTTGTCATTTTTTTTTGCTGCCTTTCCACAACAGCTTGTTGATTTTCTGTGGGTGGGCCTTTGGGTTATCTACTTCTTATGGATTTTCTGTGGGTGGACCTTTGGGTTATCTACTTCTTAGGAAAGCTCTAGAGGGGGATCTTCCTTCAGATCCAAGTATTGCTGGTTTGGTAGTGATGGTGCGGGTGAGCAGCAAAGATTGCTTTAGAAGGGAACTATAGTGGTAAACCTTTGTCGATTCTTTGATGGATGTGCCTTTTTTGCTGGAATCAAATATTTTCAGCATAAGAATATGGACTTCCCATTATATAATATTGAATTTTAGAAATTTCCAGCATTTCCCAATTCAGGATTAAGGTTCATAGATCCCTCTCTCGAGGCGTGTTCCCAGCGAACCCCGAAGAGGTTGTTCTGATGTCATATAAGTCCGCTTTGAATACCTGAGCAAAGGTAGTTTTAGATGCTGGAGGTTTTCTTTTTAGACCTGAGCTTGTTGCTTATGTGGTCAAAACGATAGTACTAGTAAAACAATGCTCCCTTTTTTTTTTCTTTTTTTTTTTCTTTTTTTTTTTTCTTTTTTTTCCCCCTCTCTAAAATAGTGAGAATACCATCCAAGTCAATGGGGGAGGTACTGCTGTAAAAGAATGTAGCCACATCTCGGGGGTTTATCCAAAAAAAGTTAGTAGGATTTATGGAAATGGAAGTTTTTCTGAAGTCTTTCTCCCTAAAGACTGGGATGCTCAAGTTAGGTACCAAACAATTGAGTGACCATTTTCCTATAGTTACAAATCATCTTGGGACTGCAGAATTCAGTGCCCAGCAGACTGTTTAACCTAGTGTCTGTTATGTCTTTGGAAGTGGCAGCTATAGGAGAGAATCCCTGATTGCCACCTTTGCAGTACCAAAACTACTGTGCAAACATATCTACGAGGCTTTGCAGAATTTTGTTAGAGGGGAGGTGCCACATGTTTGCTGTATGCCTGCAGTCTGGAGAAGATAGAAGTAGAGGAATTTCTGTATAGTAATCCTCTTTGCAAATTTCTCATCCCTTAAGTCCTAGTGGACAACCCCCCACCCCCCACCCCAAATAATGCAAAGGCAATGCCACGTCACATCTTGAAAAATGGAAGAAAGGTTTTTGAGCCTTCCTAAATAAAAAAAAACCTCCTTTCACAAGGCTGTGGCCCTTAAGAACAAACAGGAGACTCGAAAGCAACCTGTGAAGAGGCTAGTTCCTTTTTCCCATCCTATCATAAGTTTCCCTTTGAGAGGAACGGGCTGCAAAGCTATTCCGCCCAAGGTGAGGCTCAAACTCTCGTCAGTCAAACTTTGTTTATAGAGCAAGGGGATGCTACTGGAGACCTCCCAAGGGAAACAGGGCTGCTAAGTTGTGTACAGGCAGATCTCATTAATCAGAGGTTTGGGGTCGTATTCATTGTTTTTTGGGAATGTAGGGCCTTTTCTCCATCTCCATAGAGCATAGTCTCAAGAGGTATTGGTTGGTCATGGATGTCAAAACCTCCTCGGTGCTAGATATCAAACCAGAACCATTTAACTCGACTCAGTTTTAAGCAAGATACTGAATAAAGGAATCTTAGAAAAGTGCAGGTGTTTAAAAATTCCAGGGCAGACCATTCATCATACAAAAGAAAGACCCCCAGAGAGAGGAGCTATCCTTGACCTCTCGTTTTAACAAACACATCAGGTGCAACACATTAAAATTACAATACCCCAAGAGTTTGCAGAGATAGTTCTGGTCATAGTTTATTTAGATGACTAAATAATTTAGGCAGAGAAGAAAGAATTATGCCTCAAATACACAAATAAATCTTATAGGTTCTTCAGGGTCTAGGTATCCTGATCAAATTTTGCAGAATCAAGGCTAATTCTAGGAAGGATATTTCAGTGGCTAAGTCATCAATGGAATACAGTATGGTAAAACCTATTGTAAGCCTGAAAAAGGCATCTTGCCAAAGATTTCCAAGCAAAGTCAGATTCTCTTTCAAACGTTTACTAGAGATTTTGGGCCTTCTTTAGTTTGCCTCAATAGTCAAGCCAATGTTGAAGACCAGGTTGAAAGACCTCAGTTGGAAGTGGAGAAGACTGTCACTGAAGGGGCTTCTAGACTGTACGGCTTAATTGCCTGGTCACTGCAAAAGAATTCTCAGGCCATGGATGATACCAAATGCCTTTTCCATGTCGGTCCCATTGGTCCTTCCCTGATTTCTATAATCTGTCATTTAGAGGAAATTATCTCCCCAGCTTTAGCATTTCACAAAAATGTAATGGAAAGGATGTTGGTCTTCCTGATGTTCAAGAGAGACTTCCAAGGATATCCCATATAAAGACAACCAAGTGTCATGATCCTACAGGAGAATTAATCACAGTGACTCTTCCCATAACAAAGTTCCTTGGAGAAAGATGTGTTCCTCTTACCATTACATTTGTTTGGATATCTTTTTAGTGATGGATTCCTTACCTGACAGACTGCCCTGTATACAGAATGGACGTTAGAGCAATGTTCTGTTCAGGAGAGACTCGAGTGAGTTCTGAATCTTGAAATAGACTTGTTGTTTGGAACAAAAGACTCATGCTTCACTATATGTAGCCCTGAATGTGCATTCTCAGGGAGTGGCAAGAGATAAGCTTAATCTGGATTAAAACAAATGGTCATGGATTACGAGGGATGTTTGCAGCCCTCAACTTGACTTATTTGATAAGCTGCCAAAGGTCTTCATCCGAGAGAGAATACAAATCTGTGTATAAAACTGATGACCTTTCTGAGGAATAGGTCACATCTTCAGATAACCCTGACTAATTGGCTTCCTCTTTGTTGTTCCACCTCTTTGAGGAGGAAGCTCCAGCCATCAACTATCTCGTCTTATAAATCGTCAGTGAAAGTACCTCTGCGGGGTTTTGATGTGAATCTAGACTCGGACATTCTTCATCACATACATATACCAAGGCACTTCCCCCAATTTTGGGGGGGGGTAGCCGACATCAACAAAGAAACAAAAACAAAAAGGGGACCTCTACTCTCTACGTTCCTCCCAGCCTAACAAGGGACTCAACCGAGTTCAGCTGGTACTGCTAGGGTGTCACAGCCCACCCTCCCACATTATCCACCACAGATGAAGCTTCATAATGCTGAATCCCCTACTGCTGCTACCTCCGCGGTCATCTAAGGCATCGGAGGCAGCAGCAGGGCCTACCGGAACTGCGTCACAATCGCTCGCCATTCATTCCTATTTCTAGCACGCTCTCTTGCCTCGCTCACATCTATCCTCCTATCACCCAGAGCTTCCTTTACTCCATCCATCCACCCAAACCTTAGCCTTCCTCTCGTACTTCTCCCATCAACTCTTGCATTCATCACCTTCTTTAGCAGACAGCCATTTTCCATTCTCTCAACATGGCCAAACCACCTCAACACATTCATATCCACTCTAGCTGCTAACTCATTTCTTACACCCGTTCTCACCCTCACCACTTCGTTCCTAACCCTATCTACTTGAGATACACCAGCCATACTCCTTAGGCACTTCATCTCAAACACATTCAATTTCTGTCTCTCCATCACTTTCATTCCCCACAACTCCGATCCATACATCACAGTTGGTACAATCACTTTCTCATATAGAACTCTCTTTACATTCATGCCCAACCCTCTATTTTTTACTACTCCCTTAACTACCCTCAACACTTTGCAACCTTCATTCACTCTCTGACGTACATCTGCTTCCACTCCACCATTTGCCGCAACAACAGACCCCAAGTACTTAAACTGATCCACCTCCTCAAGCAACTCTCCATTCAACATGACATTCAACCTTGCACCACCTTCCCTTCTCGTACATCATCTCATAACCTTACTCTTACCCACATTAACTCTCAACTTCCTTCTCTCACACACACTTCTAAATTCTGTCACTAATCGTCCAAGCTTCTCTTCTGTGTCTGCAACCAGTACACTATCATCCGCAAACAAAAACTGATTTACCTCCCATTCATGGTCATTCTCGTCTACCAGTTTTAATCCTCGTCCAAGCACTCGAGCATTCACCTCTCTCACCACTCCAGCAACATACAAGTTAAACAACCACGGCGACATCACACATCCCTGTCTCAGCCCCACTCTCACCGGAAACCAATCACTCACTTCATTTCCTATCCTTACACATGCTTTACTACCTTTGTAGAAACTTTTCACCGCTTGCAACAACCTTCCACCAACTCCATATAACCTCATCACATTCCACATTGCTTCCCTATCAACTCTATCATACGCTTTCTCCAGATCCATAAACGCAACATACACCTCCTTACCTTTTGCTAAATATTTCTTGCATATCTGCCGAACTGTAAAAATCTGATTCATACAACCCCTACCTCTTCTAAAACCACCCTGTATTTCTAAGATTGCATTCTCTGTTTTATCCTTGATCCTATTAATCATTACTCTACCATACACTTTTCCAACTACACTCAACAAACTAATACCTCTTGAATTACAACACTCATGCACATCTCCCTTACCCTTATATAGTGGTACAATACATGCACAAACCCAATCTACTGGTACCATTGACAACACAAAACACATATTAAACAATCTCACCAACCATTCAAGTACAGTCACACCCCCCTCCTTCAACATCTCAGCTCTCACACCATCCATACCAGATGCTTTTCCTACTCTCGTTTCATCTAGTGCTCTCCTCACTTCATCTATTGTAATCTCTCTCTCATTCTCATCTCCCATCACTGGCACCTCAACACCTGCAACAGCAATTATATCTGCCTCCCTATTATCCTCAACATTCAGTAAACTTTCAAAATATTCCGCCCATCTTTTCCTTGCCTCCTCTCCTTTTAACAACTTTCCATTTCCATCTTTCACTGTCTCTTCAATTCTTGAGCCAGCCTTCCTTACTCTCTTCACTTCTTTCCAAAACTTCTTATCTTCATATGAATGACCCAATCCCTGACCCCACCTCAGGTCAGCTGCCCTCTTTGCCTCATGTACCTTGCGCTTTACTTCCACATTTTTCTCTTTATATTTTTCATACTTCTCTATACTATTACTCTGCAGCCATTCTTCAAAAGCCCTATTTTTCTCTACCACTTTTACCTTCACTCCTTCATTCCACCATTCACTGCCCTTCCTCATGCTGCCTCCAACAACCTTCTTTCCACACACATCACTTGCAATCCCAACAAAATTTTCTTTTACTAACTTCCACTCCTCCTCTAAATTGCCAGTTTCTCTTGCTTTAACTTCGTCATATATCATTTTCAACCTTTCCTGATATTTACTTTTTACCCCCGGTTTTATTAGCTCTTCAACCCTCACTACCTCCCTTTTACATCCACCTACTCTATTCCCCCATTCTTTTGCTACAACTAATTTTCCTTCCACCAAAAAAGGATCAGACATACCGTTAGCCATACCCCTAAACACGTGCACGTCTTTCAATCTTCCAAACATTCTTTTAGTTATCAACACATAATCCATTAATGGCCTTTCTACTACTCTTCCATTTGCCACTCTTACCCATGTATACTTATTTTTATCTTTCTTTTTGAAAAAGCTATTACTTATCACCATCTCTTGCTCAACACACATATCTACCAGTCTCTCACCACTCTCATTTTCACCTGGTACGCCATACTTCCCAATGACGCCTTCTACCTCTCCAGCGCCCACTCTAGCATTTAAGTCACCCAGTCCTTCTACACACCTAGTTAATTCATTCCAGAACTCATTCCTCTCTTCTTCACCTTTCTCACTACCTGTCCCATACGCACTGACAAACGCCCAACATTCCCTACCCAATCTAACCCTTACCCACATTAACCTAGATGATATCTCCTTCCATTCCACTACTTTACCTGTCATCCATTCACTCAGCAATAAAGCCACACCCTCTCTCGCTCTTCCCCTTTCAATCCCAGACACACTACCAGACATTTCACCGAACATCACTTCACCCTTTCCTTTTATCTTCGTCTCACACAAGGCCAATACATCCATCCTTCTATTCCTAAACATACTTCCAATTTCACATCTTTTACTCTCTATTGTACTACATCCACGCACATTCAAACACCCCAAAACTAGAGTGCGGGGAGCAGTCATTCTCCCCCCAGCTCCATCTCATTGTCGATGTCTCACAGGATGTTGATACAGGAGAGGAGGTTCGTAGCCCCCTCGTCCCGTCCCTTTTAGTCGCCTCTTACGACACGCAAGGATAACGTTGGCGCTATCATAAGATCACCAAATGTTTTGCTTTGTATAGCCCAGCTCCACCAATACCTGCTGTTTCTTGGTTTCAGTATTGGATGTTCGAGTTTTTGGCTAAATTGAATAATTCCTCCACCTCCTTTAAAGAACTTTTGCAAAAAGCCATATTCTTAATAGCCTTAGCTTCAGGAGCAATAGTCAGTGAACTTGCAACCTTTTAGAGAGACCAGGAGTTCATTATAATTACTGGGTTGTCTTCTATTCCCAACTCCTGACCTAATGCTTTTAGCCAAAAACAAAAAGCTTTTTTCGGAGACAGTGTCCGCTTTACATTTAGGTTCTGAGACTCCGGAATTTGTAACTTCAGTCTGGTGTCTACTCTATAACAATGCCAAGAAGGTAGTTTGTTTCAAAATGCCTGTTAACTTTTATTTCCGCTGACCAGCAAGCCCCTTTCAACAGGGACTGTCTGTAAATATATTTTTGGGACACCTCAAAATCCATGATGTGAGAAAAATGTAGCTGCTTAAAAGCTTTCTTTGCTAATATTCAGTTTCAGAGCTTTATGCGTTGGTCTGGGCATAAGGTGTTCATTAATCACTACCTGAAATAAATCCAAGCAGTACAACATTCATGTGTTGTATATTACTTGCCTGGTTTGGGCCTCTGCAGGGGAAACTTGAAGAAAAGAACCATTTCAGTCAGGTCCTTCAGCAGAAGCGTGCTGACAGGTATCCCGTGTTCCATTGTTCCATGGAGTCATACTTTAAAGGTTTAAGCTGCTCATGAATGGCAAAGGTAAGAGACAGGTGACATTATCCTATCAAGCAGGACAATGCTCTAGAGACTGACCATATGTACATGTGATCAGCACCCAAGTCCCCCCTCCACCCAAGCTAGGACCAAGGAGTGCCAGGCAATGGCTGCTGATGACTCGGCAGATAGACTTATAGGGTCCCCCAGACTGACCATCTTTAGCTCACAGGGATGGAGAGGTTGCAGCGATCAAAGGAACTAATGAGTTTGAGCGGGACTTGAACCCCATTCTGGCGATCACCAGGCAAGGACGTTACCAACAGCCCAACACAACCCCTATGAGGTGAGATGACATGCGAGTTTTTCTCTTTCTTTATACAAACGTGTAGTTTTTGTACGTCGCTGCTTGGTGCTGTGTGATGGACTCCAGGACCCTCCCCCTCTTCCTATCCTTGTGTGCAGGGGAGCGAGGCCGTGGGTTCTCCCCTGTAAATGGTAGATGCCGATGAGGCACAAGTTGATGTACAGGTACAGTGGTCCGCAGCAGCATCAGTTGTCTATGGGATGATAACATAATGATGTCACCCATAGCAGACAGTTTACAGCTTTTTGGAGGTTCTGTCCAGTTCAAGAGTGCCTTAATTTGAAAATGTCCTATGCACACTTGGTCTATGCTTTGCTTGTTGATACACTGACCCTAGAAAAGGGAGGAGAATATTTCTTTTATTTGTTTTATTGGATTCCTGTTCTGGTCTCAAGCAGGAAAATCTGTGAAGACCACACAGCACCTAGTGTAAAGTAATTTCTTTTTTCAAAACTACTTATATTTTTTTTATAATTTATCATTTTTATAAATTTAAGCTTTAATAAGCCCTCCAGTTTAAACATTCTTAAACACTTTATAAAACAAAAGTACTTCTTTTTTAGACGTCCTTACATATACATAAAAACTTACCAGAAAGATATATTAACTTGATTAATGAATATGATTAGCTGTACATTACTGAAGTGTGATGATGATGAGGCAAATGTACTGTATAGCACAGCAAAGTGCATTGCAGATCTGAAAGCACCCTTTCAGCAGGCACTTTGTTAGGGGTGCAATAATTTTGGTGTCATCCTTTAGCGAAGTACAATAACTTGTGTTTCCTCTGACCAAGTAGTACCTGTTTCAATTTTTTGCACGTGAGGAACTTGATAATGCTGCCTTTTTTTATGCCTGAAAATATTCTTTAAACTTTCATGGCTCTGTCAATTTCATTTCTGAATTGCAACGCACAAATAGTCTGCGGGTCCCAATGTTCGGCCATTGTGTACAGTTCTTTTAGGGTTTTTGCTACCATTAGAAGGCGTTCAAGTATTAGTCAGACTTAATCTTCTTTCCCTGGATCCTCATGCTCGGCCCTACTTGTTGACTCTGTCATATCTGGCAGATCTTCATCTGTTAACAGATCCGAGCAGATCTCCATTAGGTTGGGCCTCAATTAGGTCATTTACATCACCGAGTCAAATCTCTGAAGTCATTATCTCGAGCCATATTGCCAGCCTCACTGCCTAATCTGATGCCGACCACTTATGGCAAAAATTTCTACCAGTAAGCATTGTGATGTTTTTCATCTGTATGGTTTTCAGGATATTTTTTAGAATAGTTGCACACCAGTAGAGTACTCTTGCAAAAAGTTATCATCCAAATCCATAGACTCGAACGTGTGTTGGTGGGAGCATCGCATAAAGTGTTTCGTGAAAGAATGAAAGACCCTTTAATCCGTGGACTGAATCCATGATGTCGTGTTCATCAGGAAGAATTCTACCTGTACACTCTTGTAATAAAGGTTGATTGCATGGCCTCCAGCACTTTAAAATCAAAGCCTATTTTTGGCAAGATAAAGCTTGACTCCAAGGATGAAGCATTGGTGAAACCAATCTGATGTCAGTGCTTTTGTTGTCCATGCCTTTTAGTTATGCATCCAATGCACTGGCAGCAGTGTATTTTTTATGCATAAGTTATGAATACCATTTCATTGGATTAGTTTTGATGCTTTTTGAATTTTATGTATGAGGGGGTCCCATTGGTTATTTTTATATTTGTTCTACTATTTGTATATAGTGTTTGAGGAAAATGGTAGTGGAACTTATAATATACTGTACATTTAGGTGTATTTCTTGTCCCTTGTTACTTGCAGAGGATTTTAGAATAGTGATTACTTGTCATAGATATGTACAATACTGTTATTAATTATTCAATAATTTCTTTGGTGATAAGGTACAACAGCATCATCAGCAATCCCAGCAACACCACCACCATCAACATCAACAACAGACGTCCCAGCAACACCACCATCAACAGCAGCAGACTCAGCAGCAAACACAGCACAACCATCATCATAGTGCAACACCTCCAAAAAGTCTTATAACAACTCCCATTTTAGATCACAGTGGAGCTCGAAAGAGACACGAATTTGATTTTGAATATGGAGTTGAAAGGTATTGTTCTTAATTTTTTCTGTTATTCATGCCTTATTTTGTTATTTATTTTTAAATATACAATAGTAATAAGTCTCCCGAATTGCTTAACTTTTATGGATGTACAGTTCAAAAGTACAGTAGTAGTATGTAGTTAATCCAATGTTATGCAATAATTATCTTATATATTTTCATTTTTCAGTAAAAGGAGAAAAACTGAAAAAGGAGGAAAAGGGCTAAGACATTTCTCCATGAAGGTTTGTGAAAAAGTGAAAGCCAAGGGAACGACAACATATAACGAAGTTGCTGACGAGTTAGTGTCCGAGTTTACTGATCCTACGAGATGTGCTTCGCCTTCTGATGGTGCCAATGTAAGTGTAGTGTAAAATGTTACTGTATAGGGTTTACACTGAATATTTGTATCACTTTTGAAAGGACTTACATTTGCATGACTAGCTTCAAGTGTTACATTCTCTGTTAGGATCTTGATACTTGGTGAGTAGTAATGCTTTAGATATTTCCTAATCTAAAGTATCCCACAAACTATTTTGAAAGGAGTTTTGTATGCATATTAGTGTTTATAAATATTTGGTGAATTTTTAGTCACTGAAATCATATGAAAGTTAGAATTCGGTTTATAATTAGAATTTGTTCCCACACGGAGTACTTACCTCGAACTACTTTCTTAGGAGGATCTGGGATCTCCTCATTACCGACCAAGAATTTTGCGTAGTTCCCCCTCTCTCCGTTACCTTGTTGGGGCGCTTTGGGGCTGAAGGATTCTCGCCCTGGGGCGACCCGGGTCAGCGCGTGAGACTCCGCTGTTAGGATCGTCAGTAAGTGTCTGGTCACGGCGTAGATAACGTCTCGCCGCGCGCTCTCACTTATCCCGTCCGATCTTGTGTACCAAGTGTTCCTTTGTGTTCTCATCCCTTGTGTCCCACGTATTTCCTTTGTGTTCCTTATTATCCCTTGTACACCACAAGTTCTCGTTGTGTTCTTCACTTTTCCCATGTGTTCTTGTGTTGCTTGCGTGTTCGTTTTCCATCATTATTGAATCCCAGCGTCGTTGTCCCGGGCCCCAAACGGGTGAGTCTTGCGGAGCCTGGCTCTCTAGGCCAGAGGTCGACCCGCACACGTTGTGCTCCTCGTGTCGGGGGAATGAGTGCTCCCTACCTCCACGTGTCCGGAGTGCGAGTCCTGGCCTGAACTGCAGTGGACCTTGTTCGCCAAGAAAAAGAAGAAGGCGTCCAAGAGATCTCCTAAGAAGACGGGCCTTACCTCGCCGCGAACGTCGCCCTTAGCGCCTTCGAAGAGAGGTTCTTCTTCACCTTCCCCTACCCAGAGTAGGGGAAGAGGTAAGTCCGTTGCGGGGAAACGGCCCATTGCCGTTCCCCATGAGTCTGATGTCGGGGGGAGTGTTGTGAGGGGGCCTACGCAGACGAAGGGGGGTCTGCTAGTGTGGCGGAAGTGTGTGTGGTAGACGAAGGCCTGGTGCCCGCAGGACCCATCTCGAGTGAAGACCCGGTGTGGGGGAAGCCCGAAACAGCGCCTACCCCCACATCGTGGCAGTGCTTTTCAGGTTCAGCGGGTTCCGGGGGTGGTCGGGATAAAGAAAGACGGCCCACGTGTTCTTCAGACCCCGACTCTATCGTGTGGACAGCGCCTAGGACGCCCTTCAGGTCCCCCATGAGGTTAGAAGAAGAGTTCGAGGGATGGTTTGCTTCTCGACCCACTATCCGCTCACCCCCGGCGCCCTCGGCTACGCTTCCGCCAGACTTCATGGAGCCCCCTACCCCGGTATCCAGACCAAGGACTCCCAGAAGACTTGTGATTGAGACGGACGACTTGGACAGCTACTCCTCCTACGGTTCTTTCTCATCGGTAAGTTCTAGCGACCGGGATTCCAGGAGGAAGAGGAAGAGGTCCAGAAGGAGGAGACCTAGCTCCCACACCAGCATGGCCAAGAAGAGGTCGAAGTCCTCGAGGAGGAAATATAGGAGGAGTAGTTCCTCGAGGAAGAGGTATATCACAGTGGTTCGTCACCGTCGTGAGTCGAGCAAGACGGCTGCCGCTCCAGTGCCTGCCTCGGTGGCTGCTGGAGTCGCTTCCGTACCTTTGCACTGTGTATCTTCGGCCCCGGCTGCTTGTCAGGTGCGGCCGTTGGCACACTTCCAGTTGCCCCTTCCAAGCAAGGCAGCGGTTCCGCCCGCGCGACTGGCCCTTCCGCGGGTGGGACCCAGCGGCTCAGCTCCCAGACATTCGTCGCAGCGGCTCCGGCCAAGTTACGGAGCGCGCCGCTGCCGCGACCATCAACCAGCGCCATCCGGTTTCCCCCGGTACGGGGTAGACCCATAACGGCTACCCCCGCCCCGGCGCGGCTCTACCCGCAGTGAAGGCACCTGTTCCATCAACCCGCCAGGAGGGGAGGGATGCCTCCGCTCCCACGGATCCCTCCGTGTTCGATGAAGCTTCCGACACGGAGGGGCAGATAGTGGAAGACCTGTTGGGCACAGGAGAGTGCTCTCCGGACGAGGTCTCATCCTACCGGAAAGTGCTGGCCCTTATCCGACACCACCATAGGCTGGACGAGCCTCAGCCAGCGTCGGAACAAGCTTGGTTGTCAGGTCTGGGCAGGATGGTGGATAAACCTGTCGACAGCTCCACAAGTATTCACGAGGGTGTTCACCCTGGTTTCAGTCTGGGCACACAAACAGGGCATCAGGCTGATCAGTACCTCGACGACAGGTTGCTGCTTTTAGCCTTAGAGGCAGACTTAAAGAATCAAGGCGCCCTTCTGCTGCAGTCCTGCGAGAAGTCCCAGTTAGTCCCCACCACCAGGATGACGTACCTGGGGATGGTCCTAGACTCCCAGCTGACGAGAGCCTTCCCTTCCCAGGACAGGCTGGACAACCTAGACCAGGTGATTCGCCCGTTTCTAGCTGGCACCCCAGTGAGAGCCAAGGATTGGCAGAGACTAGTGGGCCACCTGGTCTCCTTGGAGAAGTTGGTCCCTTAAGGCAGGCTCAAGCTAAGACCAATCCAGTGGAACCTGAAGGATCTCTGGTCAGTGGAGGAGTCCCCGCAGAAGATCGTCAAGGTGTCCCTGTCTTCCAAAGACACGCTCCTCTGGTGGTCCGACAGGAGACACACGCTGAAGGGAATCCCGTTCGCCTCCGCTCCTCCGGAGATGCTGTTCTTCACAGACGTATCGAAGGAGGGGTGGGGAGCCCATCTCCTTGAAGAAACAGCAGAGGGGAAATGGTCAGTGGAGGAAAAGACCCAGCACATCAATCTTCTAGAGCTCATGGCAGTACAAAAGGCACTAGCCACATTCGCCCGTCTCTTTCGGGGAAACACGGTGGCACTTATGTGCTACAACGCCACGGTGGTGGCGTACATCAAGAAGCAGGGAGGCCTAAGGTCGAGGGAGCTGTGCGACCTCACGGCTCAGATCCTGGAATTGACCAAAAGGAACCACATTCGGTTAACAGCCAGGTTCATTCCGGGAAAGAGAAATGTCCTGGCAGACGGACTCAGCAGGACGGGTCAGAATGGTCTTCACCCGCAGGTGGCACAACAAGTTCTCTAGCGTTGGGGCTCCCCGGTGATAAACCTGTTCGCCACAAGACTCAACGCACAGCTTCCCGTATTCTGCTCCCCGGTACCGGATCCAACAGCAGCGTTCGATGACGCCTTCCAGCACTCGTGGGACGGCCTCGACGTGTACGCTTTTCCCCCCTTCGGGATCATCAGGCAGGTACTCAACAGGCTAAGACAATTAGTTCCACAAAGATGACTTTGGTAGCGCCCTGGTGGCCGGAGAGGGAATGGTTCGCGGACCTTCAGGACCTGTCCACCCTTCTTCCGTGGCCCCTTCCGGCAAGAGAAGACCTACTAAGTCAGCCTCACTTCCAAAGGCTACACGAAAACCCCCAGAGCCTGAGGCTACACGCGTGGAGGTTATCAAGCGCCTGCTAAGGAAGGAAGGTTTCTCGGATAAGACTGCTGCCAGGATGTCGGGTTATCTCCGAAAGTCCTCGTGTGTGGTGTACCAGGCGAAATGGGCCACGTTTGTTAAATGGTGTACCACTCGGAATCTGCGGCCCTTGGACTCATCGGTCCACAATATTGCAGACTTCCTAGTTCATCTGAGGGACGACTTGGGAGTCTCCATCCCAGCCATCAAAGGAGTCCGCGCGGCACTGGGCCAGGTTTTCCAACTCAAGGGCATCAACCTAGGAACCACATCTCCATGCTTATCAGGAGTTTTGAACAGTCTTGTGACCCCCGCTCCTCAAGGATTCCCCAGTCGGATGTAGCCAAGGTCCTCAGGGCTCTCTCGAGACCCCCCTTCGAGCCTCTTAAAGACATCCTGGACAAGGACCTCACCCTCAAGGCTGTATTCTTGCTAGCCCTTGCCTCAGTTAAACGGGTGAGTGAACTCCACGGGTTTTCCTTCGAAGTCTCACACTCGAAGGGGTGGAAGGATATGTCATTTAGGTTCTTACCAGAATTCGTGGCAAAGACCCAGAACCCAGCAATTGCGGACCCTAGGTTTGAGGAATTCTCTATTCCAGCAATTCCGCGCTCGGACAACCCAGAAGACCTGCTTTTGTGCCCCGTGAGGACGATCAGGAAATACTTCAGTAGGACATCCAAACTCAGGCCAGCTATCAAGAGTTTGTTCGTATCGACAGGCCCAGTCAAGAAGGCAGTTTCTAAGAATACTATTTCTTTCTGGCTCAGTCAGCTTATCAAAAGGGCATACGAGGGTGATGGATCCAAGGTCCCTGGGACCTCGAGACCCCATGACATTAGGGGCCTTAGTACATCTTTGGCCTTTGACACAAACATGGCAGTGGGGCAAATCTTGCGTGCGGGTACTTGGGCCAGATAATCCACCTTTACAGCGCATTACCTGAAGGATTGTACAAGGAAGTCCCTGGATGCCTTCTCCATTGGGCCTGTAATTTCAGCTATGCAGCAAGTTTAGTAGTTTGGGCCCCTGGTAGCCGTGGGAAGTAATCGCAAGCGACACAGTTTCCTCCTTACTCCCCCCTTTTCCTTGCCACCCTCTCCCTTGTCCCATCCTTTTTCCCTCCTTCCATGTGAGAGATGGAGGTCGAGGGACACCATGTCTGGATTATAATTAAAGGTGAGTTGTACATAAGGTAGACTTTTGCGTGCTTTCCCCTGCTCTCCTACCTCTCCCTGGGCAGTCTAGACCTAACCTCCTATCTAGGTCTTGTTCCCCGGGATGTTACGAGATATTCCGGTCTGAAAGCCACTCCCTCCTCCTAAGGTATAAGTCTCCTAAGAAAGTAGTTCGAGGTAAGTACTCAGTGTTGAGGTAAGTACTCAGTGTTGGAACAAATCACAAATTTTAAGTAATTTGTATTTTTCCTAACAGTACTTACCTCGAACTACTTTCGGGTTATGGCCCACCCATCCTGCCCCGAGTATCTTACAGGAGTTAGAGGAGGTCTTAAACATACACTTACTGATGATCCTAACAGGGCAGTCTCGCGCGCTGACCCCGGGTCGCCCCAGGGCGAGTATCCTTCCGCCCCAGAGCGCCCCAACAAGGTAATGGAGAGAGGGGGGGAACTATGCAAAATTCTTGGTCGGTAATGAGGAGATCTCAGATCCTCTTAAGAAAGTAGTTTGAGGTAAGTACTGCTAGGAAAAATACAAATTACTTAAAATTTGTGATTTTACTCCTATTACAATCCCTGGCTATTGACTCTTGACCACTCCTCTACGTCCTTGCATAGTAAGGCCTTCAGCACCGCCTCCATCCCACATCCCTCACAACCATCTTGTAAGCAACACTTCTACCGCCACCTTTATCCAGTACCCCTTTCAACCTTCCATTCTTAACAGGCCCTGATCCAACTACTCATGTAGTAATAATAGTATTAATAGCAACAATAATAATAATGATTAAAGAAACTTAGGTTCCTTGGATTGGGAGGTTGTTGGTATGGGTCAATAGGGTAAAGGTAAAGAGAATATCCAAACTATTACTCAAATGTCTGAATCTAATAAGATTTGGCATCATAACTCAATTCAGACAGGACGGGTAGATATTGTAATGAGAGATCATGTGGTGATACTGCTCTTACCGACTGTTGGTGTGCAATGCCATAACCAACCAAACCAATACGGTACTTATATCTTGCCACAGTTGAACACACAGGGTATAGATTTGGAATTTCAGACCTCGTTTGCATGTCGCTGCTTCTTTTTCAAGGCGAGATGTGTAATATCAGATGTTTTTTGTCTTTAAACCTTAACATTTCTAATCCTCTCATGTGAAATTTGGATGGGGTAGTTTTTTTTATAGCATTTCAGTTGGAACCATCAGAAATATTTACTTTACTAAAGCAGTTGAAACATTTTTTGCATGTGAAGATTTCTTAGTTGATAGTTTTCTGGAATGAAAATTATTGAGTTTAAATAACTGCATTATTTCTGCATTCCAATGCTCCAAGGGGTGTTATCAGGTGACAATGAGGATAATTATCTGTGTCCAGTTATGGCATTATAATGATAATTATAATAAGAGGCTCCACCATGAATCTCATCTGTTGAGTACTTATACCTCCATCCTCTAAATTGAAATATGTTTTGCTTCTTAAAGAACATAATTGATGCTCTTAAGTAGACGAATCATGTATGCCTCTAATAAAAGGCAAAGATTTTGGTATTGAATCTGTAGCTATTCTTTTGAATACTGTTCCTTTTGATCTATAGAGGTAGCAGCCAGCAGGATATAATTTGAAATAAAGTGATGTGCCGTAATTTGTTTAAGGGAAATTTTTTGGGGGGTTTAGTTTTTAGTGGGTGTAAAATTCCTTGGTTGGGGAATATAATTTTAGCATGTTAGCCCTTTTCTATTGTGTTTGTTAGGTTATCCTTGGCATCTGTATTACCAGGTATCTCTCCGTCAATCATATGCAGAGAGATTGTACAAAACCTTCAAAAGAACCATCTATGCAAATGAATTAATGGCTATTTTCATCAAATTAGGTATATTACAATGGTATTTCCTAAAATATTTTGAATAAGATATCTTAGGTTTCAAGTAACTCTGAAATGAGCATAGAGATCTCACCATCCTCCATGAAAATTGAAGTATTAAACAAACAAAAACAAAAAGAATGTTAGTTGTAAACTGGTGAAACCTTTCTTAGAGGAATATTGGAACAGTTTTCATGGGAAGACTTCAAGCAAGGAGTCTTCCAGCAAAAGAAAAAGAACTTGACCTCTGAATAAGAATAAAAACAGGCAAGGAATGTGCATCCTGAGGCATGAGTATTGGTGAACAGCTCCTGTAGCAAAAAAAAAAAAAAAAAAGATTTTTTTAACATCATTTGGTAATAGAAGTAAGTCACACCTCATGAACGAGGGACTGTGTTTCTAATATGAGCACTTAAGGCAAGCACATCTTAACCCCTGCTCTACAAGGCCCCGGATCCACTACTCAAGCTAATGTAAGATATTTGTCACCATTGGATATACTTGCTCACTTACTCTATAATAACCTATGTTTATTTCTTATTGCTTATTGCAGAATAAATTTTTCAAAAATTTGCCTTATTTTTTATTCTATTTCATGCCGAACAACTAAAATAATTTTTCACTCGAGGTGATTATGAAATAATTTTTCAGAAGTTTGTTTTATATAATTTTCTTTAAAGTAGTGGTAAAGCACTGGTCTTATGTGTAAAAAGGAAACTCTATGTTCATTGAAGTGACTGTTATTCCGTAATTATTCCACGATAAATATCCGTTGAAAGATATAAAACTACTCATCAGTAATAATGGCCTTTTTGTTGTACAGAAATGTAATGCAAATATCCATTTGTTTCCTTTTAGTCCATGAGGTGGGTCAATCGGGTACCACAAGAGGGGGGGCACTTTCTACCATGCATTTTGTATTAGGTACATATTCTTAGTTTTCATTTCTGTATTATAACCATGTTACTTGTAGCTTTGTACAGTATTTACAAAATATGATTAAATACTGGTATCTCACGTCAGGATTTTCCTCCCGTATTGGACTCTGTTTTGTAGATCTGAACCTCCTAAAGCCTTATAACATGCATTGATATATCATAAAACTACATTTCTATTTGGGGATGTCCAGCTCTATCCAAAGAAAAGCCATCAGAGGCCCATCCAGAAGAATGGAATCACATTCGCGATTCACATGAACTGATTTCGGCCATTCTGACCTAGAAAAGTGCTTTTGTTGGTGGATCATTTTCCCATGAAAATGAGATGTTTTTATGCATAATAACTGTGAATAATATCTTTTGATCACCAAAAACTATTACAGTGATGCTTCACAACACAAAATTAATTGGTTCCGTATTGGCTTTCGTATCTTGATTTTTTTTTGTCCGAGTTTTTCCTATTAAGATTTTGTGGCAGCTTTTTGCAATAATTGAGTAAGTCAAGTTAGCTAGCTTTTCTGCCTTTTCCATCATTTTCTTTTGTTTTTTAAATACATTTCTTTTCCCTTCTATCTCTATTCCTAAGTATATTATGCTTTCTGTTATTTTAATACCCTGTATTTCTTCCGGTTTTTCTTTCATATTATATATAAGTATATGACTTATTTTTGTTTATTGCTAACCCACATTCTTTACATACTTCTATTAATATTCTTATGTTTGTTTCAGCATCTACTATACTTTTGGCCACAATTAGGTTAATTCTGATATTAGATTTTAATAAATATTTTATCCAATAACTTTATTTCCTTATCCACTCTTGCATTTTAAGTGGATGTTCTTGTCATTAATAAAGACTGGAGGAACACATGTGTGTAGTCATTGTGATGTTTATAAGCTAACCAATACATTGGATACACAATAAGGAAATTGTAGGTGAAAATGGTAAGAGACAGTAAATCTGCTGCTGTTTGGATATATTATGATTCATGGGGTTGTTACATGCCTTGGTTACCTTCGAAGGAATGTGGGGTAGATAAATATTTTGTATTATTTATACATATTGAACATGGAAAATGGAGAAGAATATCCAAACAATAGGAATTTTTTTTATATTCTTGTACATGAAAGAAATTATAGGGAGCATAAAATTATGGGTAAAATATTTATTTTTTATTTTTAAAGAATACTATTGTGGAATTTCAGCTCCTCATCAAGTTGTTTAATGTTTATGAAGGGTTTATTTTATGTTTCTGTTACAGTATGACCAAAAGAACATCAGACGGCGTGTTTATGATGCACTGAATGTTTTAATGGCAATGAACATTATTAGCAAAGAGAAGAAGGAAATCAGATGGCTGGGGCTTCCTACCAATTCTGCCCAGGAATGTCGGAAATTAGAGCAGGAAAAACACAAAAGAGTGGAACGAATTAAACTTAAAACACAACAGTTGCAAGATCTCATATTACAAGTAAGTTTTTGGAATCTTTTCAATGTTGGTGTGAAAGACATTGATCATCTCATAAAGGAAATCAATATATATATATATATATATATATATATATATATATATATATATATACACACACACATAATTTTATACATATACATACATACATACAAACCTTGACCTTCCTTGTGCATTTCTCCCATCAACTCCTGCATTCACCACTGTCTTCAGCAGACTACCAATTTCCATCCCTCTGTACATGCCAAAGCACCTCCGCACATTCGTATCCACTCTAACTGCTAATTCATTCCTCACACCCGTTCTCACTCTTACTTCTTTGTTCCTAATCGTATCAAACCTAGATACACTAACCATATTCCTCGGTACTTCATCTCAAACACACCATTTTTGTCTCCGTCTGTTTTATTCCCCATAATTCTGATTCATTACATCACAATTTATATAATCAATTTTTCATACAGAACTCAATTATATTCATTCCTAATCCTCTATTCTTTATCACTCCCATCACTGGCACCAAACAATTTACATCTTCCATCCACTCTCTGATGTACATCTGCTTCCACTCCACCATTTGCAGCAACAACAGAACTCATACTTGAACTGTTCGACTAAAAGTAACTTTATTCAACTAGACATTCATTCTAGCACCACCCTCACTTATGCACTGCACAATCCCACTTCTACCCATATCTACTTGGAACTTCCTTCTCTTACATACCCTGCCGAGCTCTCGCTAATGGAAACAGCTTCTCCTCCAAGTTGGCAACCAATACAATATGATCTGC
Organism: Palaemon carinicauda; assembly: GCF_036898095.1. NCBI lineage: Eukaryota > Metazoa > Arthropoda > Malacostraca > Decapoda > Palaemonidae > Palaemon > Palaemon carinicauda. The sequence continues at coordinate 66,457,651 of NC_090726.1, read as the reverse complement.
AACAGCAACACAGCAACTGATTCATCTCCCACTCATGCTCAGTCCTATCTATCGGTTTCAATTCTTGACCAAGTACTCGAGCATTCACCTCTCTTGCAGCTCCATCAACAAACAAATTGAACCACTGTGGCATCATCACACATTCCTGTTTCTGTCCAACTCTCACTGGAAACCACTCGCTCACTCGCTTCATTTCCGGTCCTAACACACGCTTTACAGTACAGCCTTTGTCTAAAATCTGCACTGATTGCAACAACCTTCCCACCAATGCCATATTATCTCATCACATTTCACATCTCATCCCTATCAACTCTACTGTAAGCCTTCTCCATATCCATAAATGCAAAATATATCGTCTTAGCTTTTGGTAAATATTTTTTGCATATCTGAATAACTATTAAAGCCTGATCTATACATCCATTACCACTTTTAAAGCCATCCTACGCCTCTTACCTGTTAAGCGTCCCCCCTGGACCAGGTTGCCGCTAACGTACCGTCACGCTTTTTTTGCCCTGAGCAGTCATTTCACTAATAATCTTTCAAAGTTAATATCATTTCTTTATGCTTATAATTCGTATTTATAGTTAAAAGTAGGGATATTAATTAAATGGTAGAGTAAAAAAACAATACTACTATTTCATTTCAAATGGCTACATAATACTGAATATTCTAATGGGTTCTTTTTATCTTCAATCGTAAATCTTACACCTGGATAGGCAACAAAAGCAAAGGGATAAGTCTCTCTCTCCTCTCTCATCTCTCTCTCTCTCTCTCTCTCTCCCTCTCTCTCTCTCTCTCTCTCACTCTCTCTCTCACTCGTGTGTTTCCTTTCCTATATACTTTTGTGAAATCTCGTCCAATCATTTGGTAATGAGAAGTCATTTTCGCTTTTGGTATCGAAAGAAATAACCTTCCTCTTTAGACCGTTCATTACAAAAAGAACAACAAACAATCACTTTCGCATGAACGCCCAAAGCGCACTGATAGGAAACCAGTTTTCTAACATCAAGCTACCTTCAGAAAAATAGTTGCCAGACATCATATAAGTTTCTATTTACAGCCCCCATATGCTGAGAGTGTTGCCAAGTGGTGATCCAATACTTACTATACGAGTAAACGTAATATCACGAGACTGACGGCTTGAAAAAGGCAATTAGTCATGAACGGAATATGCAGTTGAAGGCGGTACCTAGTAGATCGTGGTGAACGGTTTATCACGTGGGTGACGCTTAACAGGTTAAAATTGTATCCTCTGTTTTATCCTTAATCCTATTGATTAACACTATCATAAACTTTTCCAACTACATTCAATAAACAGAGAATTATAATACTTGTGCACATTCCTTTACCTTTGTATAGTGGAACGATACATACACCCAGTCCACTGGCACCATTGACAACATAGAACATATATTAAACAATCTCACCAACCATTTCAGCACTTAAACCTTCCTTAACATCTCTTCTCCCATGCACCTCAATACCTGCAGCAGCAATTATATCTGCCTTCCTGTTATCTTCCAAAATATTCTATGCCAGCCTATACCTGCCATTTTTCTTAGCTGGTCAATCTTTCTTCCCCTGCATCGTTAGCAATCTCTAGAGACCATTCTGTTATTAATGTCCATCTTTTATATGTCATTATAATTATATATCCTTCCTATGTCCATACTTTTTTGTACATGTTAGGATATTCTGTAATTTAGTTACTTCTCTTATCCATGTTCTTTTTTTTCTGTGTTTTTCCCAGCATTATTCTTTCCTTAGCTCTTCCAAGTTGTTCTTAGCCTTACTAAGCCTCCAAGGCTTAGTAAGGCTTCAAATTTCTGATCCATAAGTTGATACTGGTGGACCATCTGATTAAATACTTATTTTTTTTTTTTTTTTTTAAGAGAAAGTGGCATTTTACTTTAAATAATCACAATATTGTTTAGCAAAAGCTATCCATCCCATGATTTGCCTTCTTTTAATTTGGTCTTGTGTCCTAGGGAAACCTTATCTGTCCTCAGTATGCATATTCATTAACATTATTTTTTTCTCTGCATTTCATTGATCATTATCTTTGTTTTACTCATATTTATTTTCAGTCCTACATAACATATTCATGAAGTTAATTGAAAAATAATTTTCTGTGTATTGGGGGATATGTAGGTCTGTATGTATGTGTGTATGGATGGATGGATGTATATGTATGTGTGTGTATATATATATATATATTATATATTTATATATCTATACATATATATATATATATATATATTGTATGTATGTATTTATATATATTGACATGTATATGAATTATAGCATAGATAAGAAAGGTTTAATGGCACGCTGGCATTTACAATATGAGGTGCATAATTCTTAACCAAGAAACCACATGTCATGGGCCTGCTTTAAGAATTTCTTAAATTTATGAAGCTTGCAGATCCGCCTGCATATAAATGCATTGCATTTATACATTCTTTCCTATGTTTAGATTATCAAAGCTTTCTTTTATACAACTGACTGTGATGTTTCCTTCTAATAAGTATTGTAATTAGAATGAACCAATTTCTTTGTACATGGCCAATTAGTAGTGTGAATTTGATTCTTAACTCTGACGAACAATACAGGGTTATCTTCACCATATCGCTCGCTTTTCTTATGTTGTTCAGTTCTCTTTTCAAGTGCTTTAACTTTTCAACAAATAGAATTTTTCACAAGAATTTCATGGGATATGATATACACATCCTTTGGTACTGACAGGAGAATTCTTTGAGAGCTGATTTCATTGTGTTATTGCTCTTAACCCTTTTACTTCAGGCTAATTGGAACTTTCCAACCCTTAACCCCCAGGGGTTAATTTTTCTAGCACATTTTGCAGTATATATTTTTTAAATTGCTCTAACAGCCTTAATTTTCATCATAGAGAGGTCAGGTTGGTCTCATTCTCTTGGAAAATGCCTGAAGTTTCTCAAAAAATTATCAAATATGCAAAAGAAAAATGTAAATAGCAGTTTTTTGCAAGGATGTACCGGTACGCCCATGGGGGTAAAGGGATGAGTTTTGTGAAACGTACCAGTACGTCCTTTGGGTGTAAAAGGGTTAAATGCTACATTAGGTTTGAAATAAAACAGTATGGGAATTTCTTAAAAGTATGTTTGCATTATAGTGTTTAAATTTTCTCCAAGTGCATCATCTAATAAAATTTTGGGATACAATACTTTTAATTTTTTGCTTATAATCCTAATCTCATTTATTTCATTATCAATGTATTCTGAGATGCAAATTTGCAGTGCTCTTAGAAATATAAAGTGAATACAGATTTCTTTACTTCATTACTTGAATTTGGGTAGAAATGCACATACGTGAATATTTTGCTTGTTTTTCTTTATTTACTGAACTTTAATGATTCATTACAATAGTTTATTCAGCAATCCAAAAGATAAGCTACAATTATTTTCTAATTCTATAAGAATATAGCTTGAAAGTATTCAATTTTTTGGAAATTCTTATTGTAAGTTTATTAGTTGATTTTTAAATGTTTTGGCAAGTTTAAATTTTTTTAATTATCTTTTAATATCTTAATTCTATTTTGTCTCAACAGCAAATTGCATTTAGAAATCTGGTAGAACGTAACAGGGTTGAAGAACGTGTAAATGGAGCCCCATCGCCTAATTCTGCTATTCAGCTGCCATTTATTATGTGAATACAAGCAAGAAAACAGTGATTGATGTGCAATTTCTAATGACAAGTAAGCACTTTGCATGGTTTTTTCCTTTCATAAAGATCTTGCTACCATAACTTTTACAAACTATTTTCCAAAGTAGAATAGTTCATTTCATGTATGGTTACAAATCAAAGTATAGATAATTTGTGTTTATTCCTATATGAGTATAAACCTTTGTCATTTACTAACCATTATTATCAGATTGAAGAATTGTTGTGGGTCGGGCATCCTGGTATGGTTGCTTCATGGACCCACCATGAGCTTAGGTGGGTTGATGCTAGCGGCTATGTGCCCACTCATCTTTTGGTCGCAATGACGATCAGTCATCCGTTACTGACCTTCTTCGGTGCTTTGTGTTATTCCTTTCTCTTTACTTAATATGAGTGCAAAACTAGTTGTAATGCAAACCTGACCAGGCCTTGAAGGTTGTCATTTTGGCAACTCCATGGGCTGAGTTGACCGTAGACCCTCATCTTGTATGTCCTACGTGTAGAGGACATAGATATGACTTGAATTTGCCTTGTGATTTTTGACGGGAGTGGGTTTGCTCACAATGTGAGAAGTTCAGTAGTCGTAGGAAATAAGTGGGATCGTTCACTTTCGACAGTTCCAGCCTCGGAAAAGGGCAAGAAGCTGAAGACTTCTTTATCTGGTCCTGAACTTCCCTTGTCTGATCCTTTGTTATCAGAATTCCCAAAATTTCCAGTAATAAAGGATAACTACCTAAGATGTTGGTGATTTCTGAGCGTCATTCTACCACATCCATAGACCCGAATAGCATACTGATGAAACTGGTAGACCTCAATGAGCCCTCAAGTGCGCTCTCAGTCTCTCTAGTGATTGCCTATCAAGTTCTGTAAGTACTGTACACAAGATCCCTGTCTTTTTATGGTGGCAGTAGTATGGTACGTAAGGACCACTTTAAACATTCTCGTGAGTGGCGCTTTGTGAAGGCCACTTCCCCATTCTTCATTGTTTCTGGGCATGTGTTGTGTGGGCAATATCTACCTAAGAGGATGGAAATAGGCATTCTGATAAGTTTGCCAAAGGAGACCATCACAGGTGAGGTCATCGTCTCCCAGGCTACTGAGTTCCGGTAAATAAGTATCACTCTCTGGAATCTGTCAATGTTAAGGGAGCCAGCTGGTCCTGTGTTGTCAGTGGTTAGCTATTCGGAGATTCCAAAGGGGACAAATGATACACATAGATGCTTTATCAGACTGTGTGCTCCTGAGTGAGATCTAGATACTGTGGGCCAGAGTATCTGTCCACCAGGACCAGGTATTCAGTGTTGTTGTGGAGGAATTAGTCACAGCAAACCATCTGGAATGGACAATTTGGTAGAATGATGTCACTTGGTGGTTGCATTGCATTGTATTTGGCGATCCTGTGACATTGAACACATTCTTCCTTTACTCTGCTAATGTCAGTTGAGATACCTGACCAGAACACTGAGTCTGCAGCCCGTTGACATATGGAATTTACTCCCTGGAGGGCGGCATACAGGGAGGGCCAGGATGCTTCTCCTGAGGGAAGTAGGTATGACAATTCTGTGTCCCATCAGGATGGTACTATTAAGACGAGAGGCTTTTTGCGTAGCGATGAAAGCTGCAAAGGGCTGATGGGAGATTCTGGCACCTTGACAGCATACCAATTTGCAAAATGTCTGCAATCTGAAGATGTCACCTCCCTGACCATTTTCCACGTGACCATGTTGGAGAATGTGTAGTGTGAGGAATGCTGCAGCATGTTCAGGGTTGTCTTCTGCCAGATCCACAACATCCATGACATCAAGGACAGAGGGTTGACCAGAAGGCAAGCTGTCCTGGCAGGTTTCTTCTTCCATTGTTGTTGCGGGATATCATGACACTGCATCCGGTCCTTTATTCTTCAAACTGGATACTTGCACTAAGTTGAACTGGTATGCTAATGTTTTCTCTTTCAGGTTAAGAAGTATTCTGTTATTGACCAGTGAGATAGCTGTTGTTAAGAATCCTGAGTTTTAATTATCCTTGGCTATTATGAGGTCGGCACACCCAAGGATGTAGCATTTCGTTTGGTGACGTGCGTAAGCCATTGCAAGGTCTTCTCCCTCAATGGGCTCATAACGACTCAGCTGGAGTTGTACTCCTTACCAAACAGTTTCCAACCATCAGGGCAGCATGATGGGCTCTTGGCCGTGGAGAGACAATACTTCTGCCTCAAAAGGAATCCAACCCCATCAACAGAACAGTTGATTTGTAGACATGTATTATGAGATGGATTGAATAGTCTAACATAGTCCTTCATTTCTGACACAATGGCTTCCTTCGACTGTTCAAACGGCTTGTTAAGTTCCTCAGTCCAGGTGAACTTTGTTGATGGTTTGAGGTGTCTAAAAGGTCTTATTTGTTTGGTCACAGTGAATGCATATGCTCCTTTGTTAACCAGTCCAAACCATGCTCTTGCTCCAGGTATGTCATTGGGTGTTGGGAAATTAGAAGAGTTTTAAAATTTTGAACTTTGTTTGACATTTGGGGCTCTCTCACTGTCAGCCCGGCAAACTCCACTGAATCCTGGGCGAACTGAAATGTTTCCCGGCTTGAGTGTGATGCCATCTCATGCAGTTCAAGCCACTCACAGGTTTGGAAGAAAGATGCCTCCTCCTCCTACGCCTACTGATGCAAAGGGCCTCGGTTAGATTTTGCCAGTCTTCTCTATCTTGAGCTTTAAATCAATACTTCTCCATTCATCATCATCTACTTCACACTACATAGTCCTCAGCCATATAGGCCTAGGTCTTCCAACTCTTCTAGTGCCTTTGCGTCAGTAGGCATAGGAGGAGGAGGTGATGATGATGTGGAGATTTATAATACTTGAAAGTCATACAGTTGGTCCTCCTTTATTGTGGGTTCTTTCTTTGTGGGTTCGGTTTTACGGGACCAAGAACAACGCAATACCTATTGCATAAAAATTCTCATAATCGTGATAAAATTCACGCTGCGCGATGGTTTCAAATAGCCCGTGCTCCTTTACATTGGGAGTGCTGCGCCCCACTACCTATCTCTCCACCCAGCTGGTCCTACCAGCTGGTCCTAGCTTTCTCTGTACAGTGTATATCCATTACTGTGGTAAAAAATTACCACTATATATGAATTAAACCGGATTTTGATTAAACTGGTCGCGCTTAACTGAATCCAATAATAATGCATGTAACAAAAATTTGTTTGAGAAAGTCTTTTATGATTTTGGTTATGAATGTATTTTGAAGTTTTAATTCTTTCGTTCTACCTTGTTTCAAGTATTATTTGCCTTTCTGGTCTTAGTCTGCAGAATTATATGTTAATGTGTTGGCCAAGAACTGGCGGTCTATTAAAATTCTCATTCGTGACTTAGATAACTTTATATCATCTTTTGCATTTAGATCTTCCAGACAGTACCTTCCTGCATGTAATTCTATGTGTGCTGTAAATACTGCACAGTATTCTAGAAATTTTATTCCTGTTATGAACAGATTGTGGAATATCTTCCTAATCAGGAAGTAGAATCATTAGAACCTCAGAAGTTTAAACTTCCAGGAAATGTTTTTATGTTGAACAGGCTGACATAAGTGTCTTTTTAGTTTATATATGGCAAATCTATTTCAACATTGTTCCCGATCTGGAAATATTTTATATCATTCATTACTTCTCATGTAGTTTATTTCTTTTCATCGCTTGGCTATTTTTCCGTGGTGGAGTCATTTGGGCTTATTTGCATCCTGCTTTTCCAACTAGGGTTGTAGCTTTGATGATGATAATATATGTTTTTGCTTTACACTAATTTTTTTTTTGGCATTTTCAGAACAGAGTATCTTTTCAACTTTGACGATACTTTTGAAATCCACGATGATATAGAGGTATTAAAACGAATGGGAATGGCTCTAGGTATGTTTAGACTGGTGTCATTGAGTTTTGTTCATAGCTTATCCTGGTAGATGATTTAATGTTGAAATTTGTGAAATATTCTTTATGTAAAGTGAAGAAAATTTGATGTCAGCATGCAGGATACAATGAATTCTGTATTATGAGCATTTTCATATGATTTCCAGGTTTAGAGAGGGCACAGTGTACCCAGTCTGATCTTGAAAGAGCGAAGTCAATGGTGCCAAAGGCTTTAGAAGGCTATGTTGCAGGTAAGGGATATCTTACGTTATATTTCACCGTTTTAAAACTACTAAAATCGTATGTCAAAACAGAGTACTGTAGTGGATGACATATTTGCTGATTTTCCTAGTACTGGAAGTATATGTTAGCTATTTCCAGCTAATTCTCTCAGATTTGATGAGTGATTAAATCATTAACCGAGTCAGTTTATACCCAGCTACATTTCCCCCAAGAAGAACCAGATGATCTTTCAATTCTTTAAATCTGGCCTTTGTTTTTGCCACATTGAAATGTAGGTCCATTAGGCATTCACATCCAATAAAGTCATTTTGTCTCAACATTGAAGATTTGCCTTGCCATGTCATTTCCCTCAAAAATTATCATGTGTAGTACTTGATTACTTCCGCATCAGTACGTACTGCCTCACCACTTATCTTTGACGCTAGGAAATTTATGACAGTTTATAAATTGCTGAAAGCTGCCATTCCTTGCTAAAAAAGGTAGAATAATCATAATGTTTCTCCAGGCCACCCAAAAGCGCACTTGGCATTGTTTGGATCAATAGGAAACTGAGCTGCATGCGCATATCTTTTTCTTAATGTATGTGACTAGTAACTTGAACATTTCTAAAGGTCCTATCCTTATTTGTGGTATTATAAGAAGTAGTGTAGCAAGGATTTTACCTCCGGTCATTCACTACTTTTCCTTTATAGTTGGCAAATTAGCTGGTTATTATGTGCCATGACTGACTGCAACTGCCTTTTCTGCTCCAAAGTGATGGCTTTCCTCTTCTCTTTTTCACTACCTGTAGGATACTTTATTTTGTTTGAAAGACATGTTTTTTTTAATTAAAATTTGGCTTTGAAATACAATTTTTCTTTTTAATTTTAAGGTCAAGAAGGTAGCTTTTTATATTTATAAGGTGTGTGGCAGTATTAAAATTGTAAATTTATTATAATTCTACTTTTGATGTGGAAGTTGAAGGATATTTGAAAATTGTATGGCCAGTTGCGAAGTGCTAGAACCATATACTTATATGTATTAAACTTCAAAAGGAAAAGAGTAGATGTACACTCACCTGCATAAATATCGCTACCTGTTTTGGTATCTTGTAAGAATAATGATGAAAAAGGAGTATCTGGCATTTTATTTTCTGGGCAGAGAATTAACTCCTACCATATCAATGACAATAATTGGAGTTCAATTAGTGCAAGACGAATCAGCTTTGTGTCTACTCATTCCATGCACTAGCTTTACTCAGTCAGTCTATCTCTATGAACTCTCTCCCTCTCTCTTTCAAGTATAGAATAGGATCATTGGATAGGTATATTAAACAAACATGATGGACAAGTTAATCTATCCTAATAAAAATACGGAAACAAAAAATATAACTTTAAACGTTTAAGTCCTGCCCCTAATCAACATAAGTAATTGCCATATATATATATATATATATATACAGTACGGTCCCGAATTACGTGATTCCTTATTTATGTGGTCGCTATTTAAAAAAAGAAAATCTGTATCTGGAATCTGTTTAGAGTCTGAGTCAAGCACTACAAAATGTATCACATCTATTGTCTTTTAAGTATATTGGTAGCCCTAAATATGGTGCTTGATAATAAATGTTACAAAACAATATTTACCTTTACATCTTAACATAATTTCATAATAAATAGCCTATTTAAGGAAAAATTCCACATCAACAATGAAATCAAATTAAATATGTAAGTCCAGCTGACAATATGTAAACAGAATTGTGGTTACGTTCTCAGTAATCTTTATTTTTCTCTAACCTTTCGATAATTTTAATGGTAGTGTTAATGATGGTATATTAAAACATTATTTTCATTTATTACAGTTTATATAAAAGCTATTTCTCCCTTCCATGGTTCAAGGTTTTCACACATAGGCCGGTTTAGTTTATCGGTAGTAAAAAGCCTAAACTTTGGTAGAGAGTCTGCAATATTTTATATTTTAAACAGTATAGATTTGCCTAACAAAGATTTGTTTTGTATAGTACATGGTATAATTATAAAAACACAGAGAGAGAGGTAGAGATAGATATATATATATATATAGATATATATAGATATATATATATATATATATAATTATATATATATATATATATATATAATTATATATATATATATATATATAATTATATATATATATATACCCCCCCAACAGTGTTGCTATTTGGTTGTTGCATAACATATTCCTATTTAACATTACACCAAGGTCTTTAATTGCTTCCTTGTTTGTGATTGTCTCGTTAATTAAGTCCCTTGTATGCATATTGCATATACCATTCCTTCTGTTTCCATAATTTATTGATTCGAATTTATCAGAGTTAAATACCATCCTATTTATCTCTGCCCATTCATATATTTTGTATAGATCTCTTTGTAGTGAGTTCCTATCTTCATCACACGTAGTTTCTCTACTTATTCTTGTGTCATCGGCGAAACTTCTCACTACAGAATTTTTAACATCACAGTCTATATCTGAGATCATAATAACAAACAACAGTGCAGCTAATACCGTACCTTGTGGCATGCCAGATATTACCTAAGCTTCATCTGATTTCTTGTCATTAGCAACCACTATCTGTTTTCTGTTTTGCAGGAATT